>NC_087114.1:5905864-6209614 GCF_963855985.1 Ostrinia nubilalis | reverse complement strand
GGTACTTGGCTTCGAAAGTAAACAACGGATTTCGCGCGCACAAGTCAACAACCCCACAACAACAACTGCTGATTTTGACGTCTATCACCTGTCAATAAAACTAGTGAAGTGCTAACAATTGATAATTTAATGCACTGAAATGTGTATAAATAATCGATATCAAAGCGTATTTAAGTGTTTGATTTAGCATTTAATGAAATAGCATTACTATCTTATTATATTATTATTATTCTTAATCTAAAACTTAGCTGCTGTACTTACTATGTATTTCTATTACTTATTCCTTTAATGTTATTTACCTACGTGCTTTTAAATTAGAATAAAACTAATTCATTTTATTAAATAAAATAAATAATAATATTAAAAAAATATTAGCAAAATTTTCGACTTCCTTCTTATCTAAATTTGAGCCCTAAGTGGTGTTCTATTTATAAAATCCCCGTAATTCAAAATGTGTGAATATCGAGTTGGCGCATGTGCAAAATGCGTAACACCACGACTGCGCACTGCGTGAACTTTGCGATCAATAAAGGCTTCCGTTCTACAAGAGACGATGTTTCAAGTACAAATCTAATGATCAAATCCGTTAAGTACCTACTCACTGAAAATCACAGCCTGCATTCCTAATAAATTGCGATTCAATTAAACATTGCAAAACAATTATTATTCAACTTCAAAAATTTTAATGTAAATAAAAAAAAAGGTAGACAATATTGAAATTCCCTTAAAATTTATATTGAGAAAAATAAACCTAATTCTGTTAATCAAATAACCAATGGCATTGTATAGTAGGTATTTATTACAATTTTATCCCAATGTTATAGTAGCCTTTATTATTTTTCTGTTTAAAAGCTCAATAAGAATACTATCGACAGCTTTTAGTGATTATTATGCATCCAGTATAGGATATGATTTACGTATTACAAAATGCTATATTTTATATATAATAATACGTAACGTATTATATATACGGGTATTGGATCTGGAACCGTTCCAGATCCAATACCCGGGTCTCATCATAAGAAACTTAATGTTATGCAAAAATCTATCTCCTATTAACTATCTCTCATTACTACAGTTGTCAAATTTATTTATTGTTGGCTGACTTCCAATAGCAATGCGATGATTCAAAGAACTTAAAACCTACCATTTAGGCATTACCTTGATCTTCCTTCATACACTTGTCTTTTTTAGTCATGGGGAACTGCTGACACGCTATCCCTTTCTTGACCTTAAACTCTGCAGATTTTATAGGGTTATACATGAGATTGAAAATTCAACGGATCCGATCCGCCTTCTAAGTCAATTCAAATAACATATTTGAACAATCTAAACCTTGTTGGCTATAAAAAGCGAATAATATTTTTAAAGTTTACATAATGTTCTTTATCTGTTTACGTATTGAAAGTTAATAATGGTTTTAAAATGAAATCTTATGACGTTTTTAAACACGGATCGGATCCGAGCTAACAGTGCGCATGACACAAATCCTTCAGCCCCTTTTATAGGTAGTATTGCGAAATTGGGTGAATGTGTCGCTAACTTGGAATCCGCAAAATGTGCATTGAATCTCAAATATCTAATCTAAACAGTTATGATGGACTATAATGTGTCGGGTCTTATTAAACACTAGTGCTATGCATTTCTTTGAGTGCAGCAGGTTCTAAGTAGTTGAATTATATTACGAATTTTGCACTCAACACGAGCAATAAATAATCACAATGTAATATATTCTGATATTAGCCAGCAGCAGTGTAGCACCGCTTTCTTTGTTCATTACAAGGACAGTCAATTTATTATACCGGACGTCAATTTGCTTGCTTAATGCTTCTAAACTGTAAGTCGTACAAGTGTGCCTGTGTTGTAATCATTTTGCTTGATTTTTATTTAAACAGTTTTTTTTTATTTTATAAATCAAACGTGTTATTCTAAATATGTAATATTTTGTAAGATATAAAATACTATGTTTGATATCTACAAGTCCCGAAATAGTTAAGATGGCGTTTAAAACCTCTTACAGAAATTATTTTAAAGTGCCTAGGATCCTATTGAAAGATAATGATTTTACAAATTAAACACGAACTGGTACATAAATACGATACTGTTTCAAAGATGCATCGACAATTGTGTTTTTATATAAATGAAATAATTAACTTCTCACTACATAAAATATACTTCAATTACTAATTCACTATGATTGTGCATTGATGTTTGGGTGACAACACTATCAATGAATTTAATGAATGTAATACTACCAAAAAATGTGTACCATGTCTAATAGCTATGCATCTCGCTCTATCATTTGCAAAAAAGAGCAACAAGTAAACAAACAGATAATCTCTTAAATTTTGTTGGATTACAATGGTTGCTGAAAAGGGCAATGCATGTTTGTATTTTTTGAATTTTATTTTTTACGTAATATAACATTTGTTGGTGTAAACGGTTGAATTGTTCAAAAATTAAGTTCAAAATTAAATTATACGTGTGAAATTGGCATCGAATAAAGCGAATTGTAAGTAGTATTTAGTAAAATAGATAACAATGGTGGTCTATTATTTTATGATTTTATTGTTTGTTGTTGTTTATTCAGCCAGCGTGGGAGCGTATTGATTATTTCAAATGTGTACTGGCATCGTCATTCATCTGTGTATTGTGGTTTTGCTGAACTGTTCAGTTTTATCAAGGTTTATCTTAAGAAATCGTAGCAAGACCTCCCATGTCGTATGTCAGCCGGAAATTATCTTGATTTCTTCGTAGGTGTTTAATTTAACTCATCTTGCTGTCGCAGTCTTCTAATTCATAAGTAGGTATGACGTGACATACTGACTGACTATGGTTTTACTTTATCATTGTTTCGACGACGGGCGACAACAAATACCTATAAGTTCTATACATTTTCATAGAATAGTGTGTTGTGTAGAGAATAGAGCCTTGCATTGTTCCCTTCCAATGCTAACTTATAAGCTTAGATTATTAATCTAAGCCTATACCTAAGTAATGGTATCAGAATTTGGCTTAGCATACAACGCCTAATTCATAAATATACATACAAAAGTAATAAATGAGACATCCAGAATGGCATTACATAGGCATTTTCCAGGGCACTATTTATGGTGACTGCTGGACATAGGCCTCCCCCAAGGATTTCCTTAAAGACCGGTCCTGCATTACCTGCTTTTTATGTTAACTACTATATAAAAATAAGTCGGGTTTTCCTCCCTGACGCTATAACTCCAGAACGCACGAACCGATTTCCACGGTTTTGCATTCGTTGGAAAGGTCTCGGGCTCCGTGAGGTTTATAGCAAAGAAAATTCGGGAAAAGGGGGTAAAACAGGATCCACGCGTACGAAGTCGCGGGCGGCTGCTAGTTTAATTTAATTATTGAAAGAAACACGGGCTTGAATCTTTTCTTACCATAACAAAAGCATTATGAGTGTTGTATCTTATTATGTACCTAAGGCTGAGTTGCACCATTGTACTTTAACTTTGACAAACGTCAAAAATCTGTCAATCTCCATACAAAAAGCACCGGTTATTGATATTGTTAAGGTGGTGCAACTCAACCTAAATGTATTAAATTCTAATTCATTAAAATTATGACTATTTCCATACATGACATGTGATTACAGATGTTAGGGTCACCGCAAGAGGTACATAGCGCATCAAGCAATGGCGGAGGAGCAAGCGTGGCTCGTGCGAGCTCGCTCCGACTCTGAGAACTCGTCCAAGCTGAGCTTCGGTTCCATCGCGCGAACGATGGCCTACACAGAGGACAGACTCACAGGTGATTGTACTATTATTAGAACGTCTTAGAACTTGTTCACAGATTAGTGCTACTGTAAGGACATCTTAGAACCTGAAGAAAATGAGACCAAAAACCATGACCTTTATAGAGGACAGGCTTACAGGTGTGTGCTACTATAAGGACGTCTTACACTCATCGGAGAATATCTTAGCACCTGAAGAAAATGAGGCCCGAAATCATGGCCTTTATAGAGGACAAACTCACAGGTGTGTGCTACTGTAAGGATGTCTCAAACTCAGCGGAGGTACATAGCGCATCAAGCAATGGCGGAGGAGCAAGCGTGGCTCGTGCGAGCTCGCTCCGACTCTGAGAACTCGTCCAAGCTGAGCTTCGGTTCCATCGCGCGAACGATGGCCTACACAGAGGACAGACTCACAGGTGATTGTACTATTATAAGGACGCCTTATAACTTGTTCACAGATTTGTGCTACTGTAAGGACATCTTAAAATCTGAAGAATATTTGACCAAAAATATCATGGCCTTTTTAAAGGACAGACTCACAGAAGTGTGCTACTGTAAGGACATCTTAAAACCTAAAGAAGATGAGGCCAAAAATCATGGCCTTTATACATAGACGACAAACTCACAGGTGTCTGCTACTGTAAAAACGTTATGGCAGGTTTTCTACGAAAGCTGAAGCTATGGCTTTTATAGAGGGTCGACAGGTGTGTGCTTAAGGACGTCTAAAAAACCTGAAGATTATAGAGACCAGACAGGTGTATGCTACAGTAAGGACGTCTTAAAACCTCAAGAAGATGACGTTTTAAACCATGGCCTTTATAAAGGACAGAATCACTAGTGATCTTGCATCATCTAACCACATGTAAAAATCATCCAAACAAAACCACACACATAATACTATCATGGAAGGAAATATTAATTAGATTTATGAATATTTAGATAGTTATTAACAGTGTGGTAAATGTTATTTTGACCCATATATTTCACTAATATGCCGTTGTTATCAACTTGCTGATAACCTGTGGTCTGGTCATATAATTACAGTTACAGAAAATACATTTGGGTTTAGTTACATTCAAATACCAAAGACGTTCAACGGGAAATTTGTTCACAACGCGTTGTGGTCTCTGTAAAAAATCCAAAACGTGAATTCGTCATCTACTTACAAACTAAACAAAACTTGTATTATGGGTACCAGACAATGTTAACAGCATTGTTGTGTTCCGGCAGTTAGAGGTAAGGTAGCCAGTTCCTCCGTGGTTGAGGATTCCGGGTAAAGCTCGCTTCCACCTTTGGCCTGATCGTCACTTACCATCAGGTGAGATACAGGCCAAGAGCTTCCTCGTTGTGGATAAAAAAAATTGGTTATAACCATAACTGTGATACGTCACCAATTCTGTTTAATAAATTCACGTCGCCAGTTGAAAGTTAAATAGATAAATTAAGTGGATAGATCGTTTCTTCCACGAAGACGCGCCCCACCAATTTTTGGTCTCGGTCGCGCGGGGTGCGGGGAGTTTGATCCGAGCAATCCGAGCGTCATTGTAGTGTGCCTGTGCTTTCATGGATAATTTAGCGTGTACCGATAACACTCAAACATTAGCGGAAGAATGGTGGGTTGCGTCTTCGTGGATGAAACGATCTATAGTGTGTTTGGGATAGGGCTAGCGATAATTTAAGGCGATGTTGTGATGTCAATTGTATCGACTAAAATGCCCCCACATAATATGGGCCCACCCCCCTCCTCTTGGAATGGGGGGGCTTAATTTTTATGTGACTCTACATACAAATTGTTTGTATTTCTTATGTGCTCGTCTTACAGATAAATAAAAAATTGCATTTGTAAGCCAATAATGACAAAAAAACGCAAAAAAATAATAATGAATTTTAGTTTTTGTCAAAAAATTCAGTTTTGACGGGCACGTATTTGGGGGCATTTTTGGCGATGTTATCGCCTTAAATTTATCGCTAGCCATATCCCAAATACACTGTATATGTAACTGACAATTTGTTAGATAGTGAACGCAACATTTTCTACTGTTATATTGGTAGAACTGTATTAGTGTTAATTTAATAAAATTTCTTTAATGTTTGTGTAGGTAACACTGTATCTATCATTCTCTCTCCCGTCGTACATTTTACCGCCGAAATACATTGTTCTGTTTTATCCGCAAATAATATCTTTTATTTAACTATAGTCTGGTCTGTGAGCACGTAGAATTTTGTCCAGTGACCCCAAGCTACCCATCCTTATCGCTCGCGCGTAATTATGTTGCTATCGCGCTCGCACACTCACAGTCGCACAGTCGCGACAGCAATATAATTGCGCGCGAGCGATAAGGATGGGTAGCTAGGGGTCATTGGACAAAATTCTACGTGCTCAGGGACCGGGCTTAAATCACAATTCAACACAATTTGTTCCAGTAACAGAGGGCGGCGGCGAGCCAGGCAGCGTCGTCAGCATGGCCAGCCCGCCCGACGCCGCCGAGGCGGAGAGCGAGCTGCTCGACTACAACGACGCCGCCGTGCTCGAGCAGTTCCACGAGGACGCGCTCCGCCAGGTCAGTGGCTCCGTCTGGCCAGTAGCGGCTCCGTCTGGCCAGTGGCGGCTCCGTCTGGCCAGTGGCGGCTCCGTCTGGCCAGTGGCGGCTCCGTCTGGCCAGTGGCGGCTCCGTCTGGCCAGTGGCGGCTCCGTCTGGCCAGTGGCGGCTCCGTCTGGCCAGTGGCGGCTCCGTCTGGCCAGTGGCGGCTCCGTCTGGCCAGTGGCGGCTCCGTCTGGCCAGTGGCAGCTCCGTCTGGCCAGTAGCGGCTCCGTCTACTGCAGGAGCCGGAGCGAAAGGCCTCTGCTTACACTCCAAAACTGTCGCTGACGTCAAAGGCACCGTTCTTGGCCACTAAAAACGGGGGTCTTTGGTAGCAGCTAAAGGAGGAAGTGTAGTACGTCCTACTTGATGAACTGACGACCGCAGGAAGCTGTGTAACTGAATGAAAAACTTCAGGCTTGTTTGCACAAACTTCTTGTTACATGCCATCCTTAGAAAAAGAGTAGCCTCGATGCAGTTCACTGTAGTGAGTTCGACAGCATGTGGACCTTAAATTTTTAAATTCACGTTAAGATGTTGACTGTTTAACTCATCATTATCATTATCATCTCAGCCATAGGACGACTGCTGAACATAGGCCTCCCCCAATGACTTCCACATCGCTCGGTTGGTAGCGGCCTGCATCCAGCGCCTTCCTGCTACCTTAATTACTGATGATGATGACTGTTTAATTGTCCTGAATTTATTTTTACCCCTGAAATAAAACAATTTAATTTGTTCTGTCTTCAGGCCGGCTGTGGCCCATACCAGGCCAAAGTGGCTCTGGCCACGGCGTTAGCGGTAGCTGGAAACGCGCTGGAGCTAGCGGCCATCCCCTTCGTGCTGCCCTCCGCTGAGATCGAGCTCTGCATACTGCGCCATGAGAAGAACTGGCTTGGTGAGCTTCTTTAATTAATTTAGCATAAGAACACCAATAAAGCGACAGCACGAGTAGTTTCCTTAACAGCCAGACAGTTTTGACAGTTCCAACTCCTTGCCAGACAATCTTTTTAGATTGGATTCTTGGATGGCTTGAGCATGGAGTGCAGGTGCGGTTTTGTTCCCCAGTCGATGAAGCACCTGATGTCATGCCCTGAGTGCCCGAACAACTGCACTCAGGAGGATTTGATGAGTGCTACTGACAACGCCACTCTTGTGGCGGAGTTTTGGGCTGACACTGTGTAGGTTTGTTGTCGACACGAAAAAAAAGAAGAAGAATCTTTTTAGGGTAGCTGCCGAAGCCACGATGACCCAAACTTCATGATGCACCAACATTCTATCCTATATTGGGACCATGCTGACAAACTTTCAGCTTTAATAAAATGACGTAGGTCTGGCGTTCACTCTTAGTCTATTCGTGCTGCCCACTGCTGAGATCGAGCTATGCATACTGCGCCATGAGAAGAACTGGCTTGGTGAGCATCTTTAATTAATTTAGCATATTTAGAACACCAATGCTGTATTGGTTTTATAAATAGGCACGAGACAACACGAGTAGTTTCCTCATCAGCCAGTTTTGACAGTTCCAACTCCTTGCCAGACAATCTTTTTGGATTGGATTCTTGGATGGCTTGAGCATGGAGTGCAGGTGCGGTTTTGTTCCCCAGTCGATGAAGCACCTGATGTCATGCCCTGAGTGCCCAAGCAACTGCACTCAGGAGGATTTGATGAGTGCTACTGACAACGCCACTCTTGTTGCGGAGTTTTGGGCTGACACTGTGTAGGTTTGTTGTCGACACGAAAAAAAAGAAGAAGAATCTTTTTAGGGTAGCTGCCGAAGCCACGATGACCCAAACTTCATGATGCACCAACATTGGGAGCATGCTGACAAACTTTCAGCTTTTATAAAATTACTTAGGTCTGGCGTTCACTCTTAGTCTATTCGTGCTGCCCTCTGCTGAGATCGAGTTGTGCATATTGCGCCATGAGGAGAACTGGCTTGGTGAGGCATTTTTTATAGTTTCAGTCGAGAATAGATAGGTACCATTAAAAACATCCTTTACATGAGCAACGATTTAAATGATCTCTGATTTGTTTTCCGCCAAATAACCCGTAAAAATCGGAACAATTCACGGCGTAAAATTATGAAGAAAGTAGCTTATGCCCGCGGCTTCACCCGCGTGAAATTTAGTTTGTCACAGATCGATATAAATAATAGCCTATATGTTATTCTGGGTATAAACAATAATACTGTAAAGTTTCATCATAATCCGTTCAGTAGTTTTTGCGTGAAAGAGTACAAACATCCAGACATCCACACAAACTTTCGCATTTATAATATTAGTAAGGTAGTAAGATTAATCCAGGCTCGAATGTAACTCCTGTTTACCTTACCTTTTCGCGATGCAATCACTTCGAGACCCAGGGAAAAACTTGAGATAGTTTGAAAAATGGACATGCCAGCGATAGTCTGCCCCTAACAGATTAAAATTCGTATGGGCGAAAAGTTTGGGGCTGCGCCAGCCATCATCCGCAAATAACAGCAGACAAATTGTAGATTCTAAAACTTCATCATCATCATTTCAGCCATAGGACGTCCACTGCTGAACATAGGCCTCCCCCAATGCTTTCCATGTTGATCGATTGGTAGCGGCCCTGCTACCTTTACGATGTCGTCGGTCCACCTTGTAGCCAATAAAGTCGTCGGTCTAGAATGTAGAAGGTGGACCGACGACATTCTAAAACTTACCACCTTAAAAATACTAATAATGATGCCTATTTGTTTCAGTTCTCATCAGCCTAGTGGGCTCGTCTCTAGGCGCGGCCGGCTGGGGCCCGCTAGGCGAGCGATTGGGTCGTCGCCGCACTCTACTATCGTGTCTCGCCGTCAACGCCGTTTTCGCCGCTATAGCGGCCGTCATGCCTACGTACGGCACGTTTATGATGGCGCGGTGAGTAATAGATGACGTTGGTTGAACTTAGTTGCTATGTACTATCTCTAGGATTCGCCTGGGTCGTGGCAATTTGTTGTCGTGTCTCGCCGTCAACGCCGTGTTCGCCGCTATAGCGGCCGTCATGCCTACGTACGGCACCTTTATGATGGCGCGGTAAGTAATAAATGACGTTGGTTGCTATGTACTATCTCTAGGATTCGCCTGGGTCGTGGCAATTTGTTGTCGTGTCTCGCCGTCAACGCCGTGTTCGCCGCTATAGCGGCCGTCATGCCTACATATGGCACCTTTATGATGGCGCGGTGAGTGCAGCGAGTTAGCTATTAGGTGACGTTGGTTACTGTATACTATAGTATAGGACTCAAACGAGTGGTTAGGCGTCGCCGCACTCTGTTGTCGTGTCTCGCCGTCAACGCCGTGTTCGCCGCCATAGCGGCCGTCATGCCTACGTACGGCACCTTTATGATGGCGCGGTAAGTAATAGATGGCGCTGGTTGTTGTGTACTGTCTCTAGAACACAGGCTCTTAATTCTCTTAGTTCAAGAATTAGTTATTCAACGAAGAACGTGAGGATTCGCAATCCTGATGTGGAAATTAAAACAAATTCAACGAATGGATATACACAATTTTGTCTTTAAAATGACAGCTATTGTGGTTTAAGAAGTTTGAAATTTAATTGACATGTGCAATAGGGAATCTTCTTTCGGAGGACAAACGTTACCCCCCTAATACAAAAAGTTACTCGGGTTGAACTTTGGTTGAAATTGTAATTTATTATTGAAATGTCATTTTAAACCTGTGTTCGTCCCGGGCTTAACTTTTTTGTAATAAGTGGGTAAGAGATCGTAATTTTTGTCTGTTTTCATCTCTTTTAGAAAGTATTGTTAACGTGTAAAGAAAATCATTTCGTGCCATTTTTAAACTATAAATTCTTCATCCCACAGCTTCTGCTCAGCCATCGGTTCCGGCGGCATAGTAGCCACTTCCTACGCGTACCTATCAGAATGTGTACCTCGCGCGTGTCGCCGCCGTGCCTTACCGGCGCTGCCCGCCGCCGCCGCCGCCGGAACGCTCGCCGCCGCCGCTCTGGCGAGGGCTGTGCTGCCGCCGACTGGGGAAACGACGTTATTGGAGGACAGACGGCATTTTAGCGCTTGGCATCGGTGAGTATTTTCAAAGATCACTTCTTGTTTTTTCATCTTTCACACATTCTCCCTCTCCTTTTCTCCCTCTCTCTCTCTCTCTCTCTCACCCTTTCTCCCTGTCTCTCTCTCTCTCTCTCTAGCTCTTTTGTTGTGTGTGCTACGGTTTACCAGAGGTGCAAGAATTCTCCTAGGGAATCTGTCGGTAAGTGTGTGTCCACCAGAGAAGTGTAAGCATTATCAAGCTAAGTGCTATTAAGATAGCTTCTGCTCAGCCATCGGTTCCGGCGGCATAGTGGCTACTTCCTACGCGTATCTATCAGAGTGCGTACCTCGCGCGTGTCGCCGCCGGGCCTTACCGGCGCTGCCCGCCGCCGCCGCCGCCGGAACGCTCGCCGCCGCCGCTTTAGCGAGGGCTGTGTTACCGCCGACCGGCGAGACGACGTTATTGGAGGACAGACGTCACTTCAGTGCGTGGCATCGGTGAGCTTTTACAAAGTTACTTCTTGTTTCTTCATCTCTCTCACAATATTTCCCCCTCTCCCTTTCTCCCTCTCCCTTTCTCCCTCTCTCTTTCTCCCTCTCCCTTTCTCCCTCTCCCTTTCTCCCTCTCCCTTTCTCCCTCTCCCTTTCTCCCTCTCCCTTTCTCCCTCTCCCTTTCTCCCTCTGACCATGAGACTACGGACCATCGACATTTGCTTAGCAGCGGTGAGTATCCACTGCTTTCTACTACAAATGTGTAAGGAAGCTAGTCGCCTATCTATCCGCGCGTTACCGGCGCTGCCCGCCGCCGCCGCCGCCGGAACGCTCGCCGCCGCCGCTCTGGCTAGGGCTGTGTTACCGCCGACCGGCGAGACGACGTTATTGGAGGACAGACGTCACTTCAGTGCGTGGCATCGGTGAGTTTTACAAAGGTCACTTCTTGTATCTGTCCAATTTTATTCATCCCTCTCACACATTGCCTTTCTCCCTCTCCCATTCTTCCTCTCCCTTTCTCCCTGTCCCTTTCTTGCTCTCCCTTTCTCGCTCTCCCTTTCTCCCTCGTCCTTTCTCCCTCTCCCTTTCTCCCTCTTCCATTCTCCCTCTCTCTCTCGCTCTTTTGTTGCGTTTGCTTTTGCTGCTGCTGACCTTGAGACTTCGTTGTTAAACATGGCACCATTGACATTTGCTTAGCAGCAGTGAGTATCCACTGCTTTCTACTACAAATGTGTAAGCAAGCTAGTCGCCTATCAATCCGCGCGTTACCGGCGCTGCCCGCCGCCGCCGCCGCCGGAACGCTCGCCGCCGCCGCTCTGGCGAGGGCTGTGTTACCGCCTACTGGAGAAACGACGTTATTGGAGGACAGACGGCATTTTAGTGCTTGGCATCGGTGAGTTTTTACAAAGATCACTTCTTGTGTCAGTGTCTCCCTCTCCCTTTCCCCCTCTCCCTTTCTCTCTCTCCCTTTCTCTTTCTCCCTCTCCCTTTCTCCCTCTCCCTTTCTCCTTCTACATTTCTCCCTCTCCCTTTCTCACTCTTCCTTTCTCCCTCCGCCTTTTCCCCTCTTTCTCCCTCCCTTTTTCTGCCTCTCCCTTTCTCTCTCGCTCTTTTGTCGCGCGTTACCGGCGCTGCCCGCCGCCGCCGCCGCCGGAACGCTCGCCGCCGCCGCTCTGGCGAGGGCTGTGTTACCGCCGACTGGGGAGACGACACTGCTAGAGGATAGACGTCACTTCAGTGCGTGGCATCGGTGAGTTTTTACAAAGTTACTTCTTGTTTCTTCATCTCTCTTACAATATTTCCCCCTCTCTCCTTCTCCCTTTCTCCCTCATCCTTTCTCCTTCTCCCTTTCTCCCTCTCCTTTTCTCCGTCTCGCTTTCTCCCTCTCCCTCCTTTCACCTCTCTCTCTCTCTCTCTCTCTCTCCCTTTCTCCCTGTCTCTCTCTCTCTAGCTCTTTTGTTGTGTGTGCTACGGTTGACCAGAGGTGCGAGAATTATCCTAGGGAATCTGTCGGTAAGTGTGTGTCCACCAGAGAAATGTCAGCATTATCAAGCTAAATGCTGTTAAGACAGCTTCTGCTCAGCCATCGGTTCCGGCGGCATAGTGGCCACCTCCTACGCGTATCTATCAGAATGCGTGCCACGCGCGTGTCGCCGCCGCGCGTTACCGGCGCTGCCCGCCGCCGCCGCTCTGGCCAGAGCTGTTCTACCGCCGACTGGAGAAACTACGTTATTGGAGGACAGACGTCACTTCAGTGCTTGGCATCGGTGAGTTCTTCTGATACTTTTGCCAAAAATTCTTTCTCTCTCACACGCTCTCTTTCTCCCTCCCACTTTCTTCCTATTTTCTCTCTCTTTCCCCCTCTCCGTCACCCTCCCTTTCTCCCTCTCCCTATGTCACCCTCCCTTTCTCCCTCTCCTTATCTCACCCTACCTTTCTCCCTCTCCCTTTCTCCCTCTCCCTTTCTCAATCTCCCTATCTCACCCTCCCTTTCTCCCTCTCCTTATCTCACCCTACCTTTCTCCCTCTCCCTTTCTCAATCTCCCTATCTCACCCTCCCTTTCACCCTCTCCTTATCTCACCCTACCTTTCTCCCTCTCCCTTTCTCCCTCTCCCTTTCTCCCTCTCCCTTTCTCAATCTCCCTATCTCACTGTCTTTCTCCCTCTCCCTATCTCACTCTCCCTTTCCCCTCTCCCTATCTCCCTCTGACCATGAGACTACGGACCATCGACATTTGCTTGGCAGCGGTGAGTATCCACTGCTTTCTACTACAAATGTGTAAGGAAGCTAGTCGCCTATCTATCCGCGCGTTACCGGCGCTGCCCGCCGCCGCCGCCGCCGGAACACTCGCCGCCGCCGCTTTAGCGAGGGCTGTGTTACCGCCGACTGGAGAGACGACACTGTTGGAAGATAGGCGACACTTCAGTGCGTGGCATCGGTGAGTATTTACAAAGATCACTTCTTTTTTCTTTATTTCTCACACGTTCTCCCTTTCTCTCTCTCCTTGTTTCCCTCTCCCTTTCTCCCTCTCCCTTTCTTAATCCCTATCTCACCCTACCTTTCTCCCTCTCCCTTTCTCCCTCTCCCTTTCTCAATCTCCCTATCTCACTCTCCCTATCTCACTGTCTTTCTCCCTCTCCCTATCTCACTCTCCCTTTCTCCCTATCTCCCTCTGACCATGAGACTACGGACCATCGACATTTGCTTAGCAGCGGTGAGTATCCACTGCTTTCTACTACAAATGTGTAAGGAAGCTAGTCGCCTATCTATCCGCGCGTTACCGGCGCTGCCCGCCGCCGCCGCCGCCGGAACGCTCGCCGCCGCCGCTCTGGCGAGGGCAGTGTTACCGCCGACTGGGGAGACTACATTGCTAGAGGATAGACGTCACTTCAGTGCGTGGCATCGGTGAGTTTTACAAAGGTCACTTCTTGTATCTGTCCAATTTTATTCATCCCTCTCACACATTGCCTTTCTCCCTCTCCCATTCTTCCTCTCCCTTTCTCCTTCTTCCATTCTCCCTCTCTCTTTCTTTTGTTGCGGTTGCTTTTGCTGCTGATGACCACGAGACTACGTTGTGAGACATGGAGACCATCGACATTTGCTTAGCAGCAGTGAGTATCCACTGCTTTCTACTACGAATACAAATGCAAGTTAGTCGCCTATCTATCATCGCATTACCGGCGCTGCCCGCCGCCGCCGCTCTAGCTATGGCTGTGTTGCCGCCTACTTGGGAAACAACGTTGTTGGAGGACAGACGGCATTTTAGCGCGTGGCATCGGTGAGTTTTTACAAAGATCAATTGTTTCTGCCTAAGGCCTCAGCCTCGAACTTAGCGGGCAGCGGGGCGGGAGCGGCGGCGGCGCGGGAGCGGGGCGGGCAACGCAGACCCGTTCTCGAAACAAGCGGGCAGCTCGCGCGGCGCTTTAGCGGCGAAGTGTTGTGTTCGGGGTTGTGTTGTCGAGATATTTGTTTTTATTCGCAAACGAAATGTCTAAACAACGGCGACAATTTAATTTCGATTCAAATTTATTCCTAACGCTCGATTTATTGTGGGCAAAAGAAGGAGTGCGCTGCCCGCTCGTTGCCCGCTCCCTCGCCGCTGCCCGCTCGTTGCCCGCTGCCGCCCCGCTGCCGCGCCGCTGTTTTCGAGAACCGGTCTATTTGATTTTACGCATAAGATCCTGCCGCTCCCGCGCCGCCGCCGCCGCCGCCCCGCTGCCCGCTAAGTTCGAGGCTGAGGCCTAATTTTCTTCATCTCTCTCATACACTCTATTTTCCCGTCTCCCTTTCTACCTCTTTCTTCTCCCTCTCTCTTTCTCCCTCCCCCTTTTCCCCTCTCTTTCCCGCCTTCGCTTTCTCACCCCTTTTTTCCTCTCTCCCCTCCTTTCTCTTTCTTGTTAACGCTCTTTCTCCCTCTCTGTCCCCTATCTCACTCGTTGCTTTTGCTGCCGTTGGGGACTTGGAGACCATCGACACTTGCTTGGCAGCGGTGAGTAAACCAACGGTGCTAAGATGCGTAACTATACGAGTGCGTATACAGCGCCTATCGCCGCCGCCTTCGGAAATGCCTGTAGTGCTTTAGCAATGTCGTCAAGAATACATTGATTGAAGATCATCACTTCTGACTATTCTGCCTATTATTAGGTCTTTGTTTTTTTAGCCCTCTCTTCCGCGACTATTTTTGTGTTTACGGTAGGCTTGCCTTTAATATTTTGCGTGTAATACGCATTATTACTGCGTGTAGCACGCGTGAATGTGAAGTTTACGTGATACACGTTAGTATGTATTATGATTGCGTGTGTCACCCGGAAGTGAGTACTACGCTATGTGACATTCGTGTTTATTGCTTGTATCTGTTGTGATTTCGTACGCTGTTTAAGAGCGTTGTCACATTTTTCATGCAGAAATCGAGAATTTGGCAGATTTCGAAATGATTTTAGTCATATAATTTATTGTTATAGCTTCTTTTAACTTATATCATCGTAATTATCATACGTTTTTACGGAATGTCTATTGACAAAATCTCGTTCAAATTGGATTTTTGTCTACGAAAACAGCGAATTTCGAAAGCCCGATTTCCAGGTAACTCGCGAAGGCACAACTTTGAACTAATATTACAACAAATTTATTTCTAAGTAAGAAGATAGAATGTATTCATTAGAATAAGCATACCCTGAAGAAGAAAGTGTATTGAGAAAATTTTGATGTTTAATTCATTAAAATGCATTTTTATCATGTCTAAGATAGTCAAAATTCGAGAAAATTACTGCAAGAAAACAGGTCACATCTCATAATCTAAAAGTCATTTGGCAACATAAACTACTTTATACTTAAGAAGAAACATAGTACTATTATTGTGTGAAAAAGAAAAAATATCTATCTTCAATCTTCAAATGAAAAATTAATTTGAAAATACTATAAAATCGGGTGCATCAAATGGCATAAATCAGTCGTGCTTTGGCACTCGTAGACGCCGGGTCTATGTCAGTTGACTGCCCACTGACGTATATGCGTCACGCGTGATTTTTTCGTAAATTGTAGTATGATTGAGTACTTTTGATCCGCAAGTATTTTTAATTTATTTGTTTAGGTAAATCGGACTTGTAATTTCTTTCTTTTCAAACTTTTTATTATTTTATTTACAGAATATGGGTAGAATAGATAAAAGATATTATTATGGTATCTGTTTGGTCAGGAAAAATAAATGACTAATAAAATGTTTAACAGGGTGTCAAAACATTAGTCTATCTATGCTATTGTGTTTCTACCAACATAAAATATACTCTTCCTTACTAATAAAAGTTGAATAGCGTCTGTATGGTCACACAACGCTTCGTCATGTTTTTCCGAAAGTTCAATTACTGACGACTGAATGAAAGAAATTGGTGCGTAACTATTCATCTGATATTAAACGTTTAGTAATAAAGGGGTAGGTCAGGTAAATGGCAAATCCACCAGCGGTCGCTCGATGACACTTATGCCCGTTTTCACCATCAATTCCTAATTTTTAAGTGACCCCTATGACAACAAAATTCCTGTTATGTGTTACCATAGGGGTCACTTAAAAATTAGGGATTGATGGTGGAAACGGGCATTAGACAAATAGTTTTATAAAACGTCAACTAAGTTGGTTAGGTATTTGTATTGTAGATACTTATACAAATGAACGTATAAAATGAGTTTATTTTTAAAAGTATAGGTACAGGGTGGAAACGATAAGTGATTTCACTTGATTTTTAATTATACAAGATATCGAGAAACTGTTTACTGTTCCTGTAAGTGCTTCATGAGCTCTTTAAAACAATAACAATAAATAGGTCAAAGAATAAACTGGATCTATGCGAAAATTCAATGTTTCCGAATTTCATACTAAATGTATGCCGCCAGCCATACCTACCATATTAGAAGTGTTAATTTTATAAATTTAAATTTTTAATTAAGTAATATCACAGAATAAGTAAGTAATATATAATAATCAAACAACAAACTCGTAAATTGCATTCTTATTTAAAATATTTACGGAAAACATGATTTTAGGTTTAACTTGCTACAATATCATCAAGAGATACTAATTAATAAATACTAAATAAACAGATAAAGGGGACGGCATTAAGACACTCAGAATTCTCAGAAACCATTGATTTCGTGTTTGTTTGTAACTGTATTAAATGTATGAAAGCTGGAAATATAGGTTTTTTGAATAGATTCAGTTCGTTCTTAAACATATTATTGATGCCGTTTGCTAGGTCTCATGAAGCACTTTTTCAGTAAGTAACCATTTGTTCGACATCTTGTATACCTACTATAAGAAATATTCGAGTGAGATCACTTATCGATTATTTTCGTCATCCTTATTTGTATTAAATTTAATTAAAATACACTAAGGCTGAGATGCACCACCTAAACTTTGACCCTAACTGACAATAACCGGTGTTTTATGTTAGACAGATTTTTGACATCCAAAATTTTGATGTCAATGTTAAAGTAAGACGGTGCAACACGGCCTAACAAATGTATCGTAGACAGTACTTTTTATTTTCTTTATAAATCTTTCTTTTCTTTGTAAAGCTATCTACAAGCTTTTATTTTCTTTGACATCTGGAGTTGTAAAATCTTGCAACTTAAAATTTACTTACTTCCCGTTTTCCCATTGAGCTGAAATTTTGCATGTCTACACACAGGCATGCAAAATTTCGTTTCATTTCGCACTAAATAATTTAATTTACACATGTTTTCATGCGATGGCCAAGTCAATATATTTATGTAAAACGTTAAAGATTTCCTGGACTGGACTTGGTATTACATGGATCTCACAACTTTTTGCCGTAGAACATCTGAGTAGTGAGACTTGGTTTTTTGACAAGTATTGTTTTTGATGGGTTTGTATTACAGAACGCATGTGTACCTAATGGGATAACTGTTTAAAAACACGATTAGATAAATTTTGCTCTATGGATAAAAATCTTAAAGTTACCTCTGATTTTTTAGCATTATACGACCGTGGTTTATAATAATAAATTCTATAAAATCACAATGATATCAGTATTTACCTCTTTGATTTCCTGACTTGTTTAGATTTACAAAAACTAAATATTTATTATTAACTTTTAGATAATAATTTGAATGGCGCTTACGATGTTTAGTTACGAGCTCTTTGATGGACACAGATAAATAGATAACGTTTAAAAAATGGCACGCTCGTTTTCATACATTTCATTCTATTTATTTAACCTATCCATATTTATGTGCGGAAACGTCACAAAATCAGAATAAATTTTAATTTTTCCAACCCGCATCATAAAAACTAAAAAGTCAAAAGTAAAATTTAAATAGTATATATTTTTCATAAACAAGCTTTTGATGCTGTAAAAAGGATAAAATAAAACATAAATTCTTTCAAACCCATCAACTTATTACTTTACTCAATTTAAAGATTAAAAACTTGTCGCGGGATTTACTAGTGTAAAAAATACATTAATTACGTAACTTGATTTTGCTAAAAGTCTGATCTGAGAAAAAATCAAATAGGTAAATTATACATTATTTCTTTATTATTATGTATGATGTACTGTCTTAGCTTAGGTACGATACAACTACGGATTAAGATCGTTTAGTCGACGCAGCGTTGAAATTGTACAGATAAATGCAGTTTGCGCACTCACTACGCGACGTCAAGCAATAAAAACCTAAAATTCGAACGCCAACTTTTTGCTACAACGCTCTTAAGAATACGAAAATATCTTGAAGGCAACCTTCCTTTTAGCTCACAGAACTGATGGCCGTTGGGGCAGAAAAGTTCACTAGTAGCGATCATGGGACTGGACAAGTCCTCCCACTAGGTGGGCCGATGATCTAGAAATGGTCACAAGAAGCATACCGCAGGTGCAAATCCTTGGACAAGGCCTTTGTCCAAGAATTTCTATCTTTAAAATACCCTCTATAATGAATATTACTTATAATTTTTTTCCTTCTTTCACTCACCCTATTTTTTACATCGGAAAATACTTTATGTCTGACTCTCCCCGTAGAACACTTAAATCCGACGGTATAGATGACCCACGCTGAACTGTCCCACCAAACTCAATGACAGGGGGGCGCTACCATCGTTCAACTATATGGTTTCCAACATGGCAAAAATCGGAACCAGCGATCCGGATGATTCGGATTGACGGTGGCGCCCCACTGTCAATGTCATGGAGTATTTTGGAACTATACCTACCGGACGAATGTCCAAACGACAGCTCCTTCTCAGGCTATAGTCTCGCTCTCCAACGAGGAGAGAGACCCCATTAGAGGTTTTTGTGTCGGCCGTTTGGTGTAGTGGTTCGAAACGGACTACTATTCCGGAGGTTGCGGGTTCGATTCCCGCACAGTAGTTAAATTCAAATTCAAATTCAAAACGTTTATTTGCCAAAAACACAGTAATACAAATACAAATGTGTGCATGAACATATTTGTTTGTATTGGACTGGGTGTTTTCTATCATTCTATGTATAATAAGTATGTATTTACAAAAAAAAAGTATTTAAGTATGTTTATATCCGTTGTCTAGTACCCATAGTACAAGCTTTGCTTAGTTTGGGACTAGAAGCGCAGTGTAAAATGTCCAAGGATATTTATTATTAATTTATTATTATTATTATTACCTATTAGAACAGGACCCCCGTCCCGCCGTATCGGGCTACGGTCTACTCTGCTGATCAGAGGAGTAACAACTACACGACCCCGATAATAAGATTCAATGTCCTTTGTCCACAGCTACCTCCTCCTCTGCACGTTGCCGATCGTGTCCAGCCTGGTCAGCATGATCTGGACGCAGGAGTCGCCGCGGTATTTGCTAGACGTAGGCCGCGAGGTCGACGCCATGTTGGTTTATCAGGTAGGTTTAAAACTGTCTATACCAACCAACGGAAAAGCTTGAAATTAACCCATTTCTTGTATCATTAGCTATCTGCCCGTACACTGATAATTTCTGGTTTACAATAGTACAACATTTTCACCACCTTATTCTGTACCATTCTCGTGCGTCTTCCTTCTTTTTTTCAAGCAAGAGCTGAAAATCAGTGTTCTGCTCATTTTAGAGCAGTGTCTACACTGAGCTCTCTGCTTTTTTGCATCGCTGCGGCACACTTATACCTTAGAGGGCGCAGGATTTTCTTTCTTACTCTTTGTAATGTACTATATCTTTCCTGCTACTCCTGTGTTTATTAATCTTACTTTTTGCTTCTTGTGTGTCAATTTGTTTTGCAAATAAACCATTTCTCTATCTATCTACACGTTAAAATAGTGTGAATAATATTTCCCGTAAATTTTATCAGCCTTACTTATAAACTAGCAGCCGCCCGCGACTTCGTACGCGTGGATCCCGTTTTACCCCCTTAGGGGTTTAGTTTCGTAAAATCCTTTCTTACCGGATGCCTACAGTACGGCCAACGAGAAGCGATACCAAATGTAAACAAACCTAATGTCATGGTCATTTGGAATAGCAGGGGTTTGAATTTGACATATTTTGGCGAGAGAACGAGACATTACGACAAATACACAAGATGGGAAGAGACAGAATAGATTGTCAGTTCGACAGTCGAATCGACCTTTTGTATTGCTGCTAATTGGCCGTACTTCATAACATCTACCTGCAATCTGCATGCCAAATTTCAGCCCGATCCGTCCAGTGGTTTGGACTGTGCGTTGATAGATCACTATGTCAGTCAGTCAGTCACCTTTGGATGTTTATAAAAATTAAAACGCAGTTTAACAGTATTAAATCATACTTAAAAACTATAATTAGTGTTAAACAACGTCTGAGTGATTGCTTAAATAGCTGTCAAGTTCAGCGTCGGATCAGAACTGACTGAAACCTAAGAAAAGGGTTCCAATAACATAGCCCATATTACCAGAAACATATTTATTCTTATTTTCTAAGCACTTATCTTAGTGAATAAAATGACACGTGAAACACGTAAATTATTTACATCATCAAGTCGAAACGAAGTCAGTGTATCATTTTCGCCAACATTTTACAAAACACTATTTCAAGTTAACTTTATTGAGCAAAAAACAAGCCAATTTTATTTTATTTCAGTGGTAATTTTTTTACATTTTTTCTTGGGGATTATAATTACTCCAAATATGGCATGTAATTTGAGAATTACAACAATCGTTAAATTAATAACGGTTAATAGAAAGTGAAACATATTAAAAACTACTTTTAATGATGAATATGAATTAATACAGTTTCATTCAAATACATTTTTATTTATTCATTCTTTAACTTTTTCTCCCAATATTTCTGTTCTAAATCCAAAATTATCATTCTTTTCTGGTGCAGTTCCTCCTCTCGTTTTTCTTTGTTTTTAATTGATTTTTTCGCAAGTAAAAACAATCGCTTTTCATAATATGCCTTCTGAAAAAAAAAACAAGATTGATAACAAGAAATTAAAAAAAAATGCATTAAAAAAACCGACTTCTAAAACTATAACTACTCCAAAAAGTACACTAAAATTCAGAAAGATAATTACGTTATTTATTTATTAGAACAAATAGGTAAACCTTAATTCTTTAGAAATTTCCATCGATGTAAACAAACACTTGTGCACACAATTACACTATTATTACTCACGTTTTCTTAATATCATACTCATTATTTCACAAGCTCATGAAACCAACTTTATTCTCATGATGAAACAAATATAAAATCTAACATTGAAAACAAAATATTTTATCAAAATATTTGGATGGTGAAAATTTGTGCTACATGTTAAAATGTCACATCGACATTTGACATTTAAATTTAGGTCCTATCTCTGGAAAATCTGTAAGTCATAGACAATATTCATAGATAATAATCTGTAAATTTAATCGATTTTATTTCAAGTATTCAATTATTTCAATTACCAATTACTTTGGTAATATTAATTTAAAATAAATATAAACGAGGTTATATTCAACAATGTATTTTTTCTTCATTGAATGCAACAACACACTTTGCGAAGAAGTCTTTTATTCAGCTTTATTATACAGACGCGTGTCACATAAATTATATTTCCTAAACAAATAAAAAAGGGAAAATTAAATTTTCTTTGATTAAGAAGATCCTATTTTGACGATCACATTACTGATCTCAACATCAATCAGAAGAGGGATTGATCTTAATAATTATACAAACGATCTTTGAAAATCTAATAATCGTCTGTTGCAGTCCAGTAAATGACATTTACAGAATTGCGATTAACGAGAGATTTTGTCGCATCACTAGTAGATCAACTGACATAGACTAAAAATTCGTCAATGTCAGTTGGCCATATTTGTTTACATTTAGGGAAATTTCTAAAGAACTAAGGTATATAAATGACCATGATTGATATTCTCGGAGTCGAGAATCTCGGAAATCGGATCAGATCCAGAAGCCTCTGTGTAATCGGTGTACTACATACATATTATTTATTATTATTTATTTATTATTATTATAAAAAACCCAACCGAATTAAGAACCTCCTCCTTTTGTTGAAGTCGGTTAAAAAATGTAAAAGTTTCAGAAATAAGCACATATGTACTTCGAAAAAACCATTAAACCCTCTAGCCAATACTGATGTAGGTAAATACTGTGATTATGGGATATTTTACCATCGTCGGATAACTTGTAACAGAAGAATAAGTTTGGCTCGTTGACAGTTTCAGTATGGGAAATATGTTAAAATGACAAGCTTATTCTTCAGTTAAAAGATAACTGACGATGGAAAAATTAACCCTGAAATAGGGATTTTGATGACCAGCAGCGGTAGCAGCTAAAAAAAAATAGTAAATACGTACTAAACTTAAATATAAATTATGAAAATACCTTTTTGTCTTCATCCCAGTTTGAAGATCGGATTCTTTTCTTGGCTGGTTTTCTTTCCATATTTTGATGTTCCATTTTATGATTATAAAATATATAAAAATTAACACGCGAGTGCAGAAGAAAAGTCGAATGGAAAATACCACGCACTACTAACACCACCGCTCTATACTCGGGTTGCTGGGTTCGTAGGTTTTCACAAATTAAAGTTCATATAGACTGGTGAGACGGTAACCAATTGTGTAAGCGTGGATGGGCTTTCAAGGCGTCCGACCGGTACCGAGGTTGCGTACTGACTGACTATAGTCCGATCGCCGAGCAAGTAGAATTTCATCCAATGACCCCAAGCTACCCATCTTTATCGCTCGCGCGTAATTATATTGCTGTCGCGCTCGCACACTCACTTTTCAGGTAACAAACGTAAAAAGTGAAAATAACACGAAGGTACACACAAAATAATTAGCATGAAACACGTGGCAAAGGTTGGCACAAACAATACAAAGTGAAAGTATAACAATAGATAGACATTACAACGGTTAGTGTTTCTCAATACATAGTTACAATAATTCAATGGACTAATAAATACACCACATGTTACGTCGGTCAAACACTAAAAAGACTTGAGTTAAACATTCTGACAATAAAATCCGTGGTAGAATAATAGGGTGTTTCTGATGAGATTCCAACTGTGAATTACTCAGTCGTCCACCCACTCTAATCAAACCGTCACTCAAGAACGGGCAAAGGCGTTGAAGCGAACGACTGCAAGTCTTGCCCGCCTGCAAGTCGGCAAACTCTTTAGCAAAATGAAAGCGTTGCACTTCTCTAAAAATCAACAATTCAGCGTACTCTAAATCAAAGGCGGATATGTGACCACGTCGTGGCAACATCTTAGCGAATCTACAAACATAAATTACGCATCGCAGAAGTTTAGACCAAGAAGACATGCGTTTGGCTAAACCGATAATGATAGAATCCTCGAGCGAACTTGAAGACACTAATGAGTGTTTCTTTTCCTCGGGTGGTTCTACTAGCGTCGCGGGATTGAAAGCGGAGACAGGCCACTCAGAGGGGCGTGACTTAGCCCATGGTGGACCACTAAACCAAAGCGGGTGATCAATAATTTGTGCGGGTGTGAGACCTCGCGACAAACAATCTGCGGGATTTTCACGACCTGCAACGTGGAACAAATCTTGCGGTGATAGCTCCTCCTGAATTTTGGCTACTCTATTAGCCACAAACGTATCCCACCTATGAGGCGAGGAGTGAGCCCAACAAAGAGCGACTGTGGAGTCAGAAAAAGCGAATATTTTATTGATTTGAATGCGGTTTTTACAAGATTCAACTATAAAACCAATAATTTTGGCAAGAAGCAATAATGCACAAAGTTCGAGACGAGCGAGAGACTGAACCTTACGCGGGGCGACCTTTGACTTGGCACAACGAAGACTGAGCGTTAATTTGTCAGCATTTTCCACGTGAAAATAAACAACACCCCCGTACGCCTTCTCACTAGCGTCTGCGAAGCCCATAATAGACACCACACTACCTGATGTGATACCTACATGGCGCGGAATCTTGATTTGCTCCAGCAGAGGAAGCTCACTTCTAAAGCGGATCCACAAACCAACAACATCTTCTGGCGGGTGATCATCCCAATCACAATCACACAGCCACAGTCGCTTAACAATCAACTTTGCGAACAAAACAACGGGCGCGACAAATCCCATCAAATCCCAAATGCGAGCTATACATGAGAGTATAGTGCGTTTCGTGCAAGCGTCACCAGGCTTGTCGATTTTCAAACAAAACAAATCAGTAACTGGGGACCAACATAAACCCAAAACCTTGTGCGAAGCGGACTCATCAAATTCCTTAACAGATGAAAGGCGATGTGAAAGCGGTATGTGCTCTAGGACCTCTTGTGAGTTGCTCGTCCATTTGACAAGATCAAATTGACCAGACTTCATGAGGCCTATCACTTCATCAGCGGTGGCGATAGCATCCGACTCTGTGTCGACAGAGTGGACGTAGTCATCCATATACAATCCAGTCTCAATGGTTTCCCTCGCTTTAGGAAACGCGTCGCCCTTATCAATTGCCAACTGCTTGACAGTGCGCAATGCGTGAAATGGACTAGACTTAAGTCCAAAACAAACTCTATTGAACTGATAAACCTGCAGTGGTTCATCTGGTGAAAAACGGTACAAAATGCGTTGAAATCTACGATCACAAGAGCGGATGCCAATACACAAAAACATCTGACGTATGTCAGCCGAAAGAGCGATGCGGAACAGGCGAAAATTAACAACAATACTAAACAAGTTACCTTGTAGGTTTTGACCACTATACAAGATATCATTTAGCGAGACAGAAGTGCTAGTCTTAGCACTACCATCGAGAACGACGCGAAGTTTAGAGGTTAACTTGTCTTCTCTAATAACTCCATGATGCGGTATAATATACGAAGGCGGAGCATTAACAATATCCTCCTCGTCTGAAGGCGCGGGTGAGATATACTCTTTCTCCAAGTACTCTTTAATAACGCCGTCATAAGCTTCTCTAAGATTAGAGGACGCCTCTAACTTGCGTTCCAAACAAAAAAAGCGTTTTTCAGCGGTCCGCCTTGAATCTCCGAGGGAGCTAATGTCACCCTTGAAAGGCAAAGCCACGACGTACCTGCCAGTCTCGTCTCGTGTAGTCGTGCTTGTATAAATGTCTTCACAGACCTTATCGTCTGGACTAAATATTGGAGGCATACTTACCTCCTCCAATTCCCAAAACTTGCGGACTACAGACTCGAGGGGCGCGGAAGAATAACAACAAGAAGAAACCGTGGTGTTTATACATTGGGTCATATCAACACTGACGGGAGCGGAACCAACAATAACATATCCCAGTACGGTCTCCAATGCGAGAGGCGCGGATGCGGGCGGCTGATCAGGGCGGCCCTTTATCCTAGTAGGCAACAAAAGGTGCGGGAATATCGAAGCCCCAATCAACATATCGATTTTGCCAGGAATGGCATAAGTATCATCAGCGAGCGGTAAGCTATCAAAGCTTGACAACAAAGAAACATCCACCTCAACAGAGGGCAAGCGGTCGGTCACTTGGTCCACAACCAAAGTGTCCGCATCAAAACAAATACGGCGGTTAAAGCGAGAATAGAATTTAATCTGAGCGATATGTTGGACGGTTTTACTAGAACCTCCAATTCCTTAAACGATAGTGTGTGTCGAACTATAATTCAAAGGCAAATTTAAGCGTTGACAACATTCGCGAGTAACAAAATTACTTTGAGAAGCGCTATCCAACAAAACACGAATACAATGTTCCCTGCCATGCGTATCAAAAACAATAACACGTGCCGTAGCAAGTAGCACGGTCGTAGGCGTGGGAGAAACCGGTTTGCTATTATCCAAACTCGAAGAACACAGCGCGGCGCTCACAGGCGCGGGCGCTTCCACATTCACCGGGCGAGCCGGGGCGGGCGCAACGTTATGCGCAGGAACGACATTTTTAACCAAATTATCAAAATGCAGCATTGAATGATGTTTGACACCACAATGACGGCATCTACTATTTGAATTGCAATTTATTGCGCGGTGCTTACTACTCAAACAATTATAACAATAACCATTTGACTTTACAAAATCAAAGCGTTGCTTACAAGACCAATTTTTAAACGTGGAACATTGATACAAATGAGCGTGTTTGTTAGTACACAAACTGCAATCATCGCTCTGCGGCGATGCAACAACATCTGTGTGTTGACCTTGACGGCCTTGAGGGCGGCGGGCCTCGTTTATTATTCGAACTATTATTACTCGAACTATTTTGCAAAATATTCACATGATCGCGGATGAATTCAACAAAACTAGCGAAAGTAGGTATCTTAGTACCTCGATTGTCTAACTCGAATGATCGGACAGTTTCCGAATCCATTCGCTTTAAAGCTATTGACAAAAACAAATAATCCAGCGGGTCATTCAACTTTAAATTCTTTAGCGCGGCGACTGAAGATGCAAAGTTATCCAGAAAGTACTCCAAGTTACCATAATTAGCGTTAGATATAGCTCTAAAGTCCAAAATCTGATCAATATAAGCGTTTGCCAACAAGCGTGTGTTTTCATATTTTTCCTTTAAAGTTTCTAAGATCAGCAAATAATTATCAGCGCACGGCGTAATGCCTGCACACACTGACTGCGCTTTCCCAACGAGTTTACCAATAAGATAATACAACTTGTCCGAGTCTGACAACGATGAATTGTTGTGTACAGTGTTAGTAAAGCTAGAATAAAACAAAGGCCAATTTTTTATGTCACCATTAAACTCGGGTATTTCAATAGCGGGCAATCTAGGCAAATTAAATTTAGGTTTACTATCTACTTGCGGTGGAGATTGAGTTTTATCGAAATCTGTCAATCCTTTGGCTATTTTCTTTACGCGACAAAACAAATCTTCAAAAGACAGAAGCGACTGATAAGAAACAACATATTTTGGATTACTTTCCAACTTCAAAGTGTTAATTTTGTCCAACAAACATTCAAAATCGGAGCGCAAAGTATCAATAGTTTCAATCTCATATAAAAACAATTCTTTAATACTTTCATTCGAAACATTATTCGCGTGATCGCATATCGTTTGCATACGCGAAAATAAAGTTTCGCTTTTAGCGTACAAAATCTTTAAGTGCGGTTCAATACCTACTGACACTTTATCCGTTGCCATGTTGAATGGGACGGGATGCGAGTTTACAACGATAAACAAACTTATAAGTACAGACGTTTGCTAACGTATCACTGGCGGAGCGGGTTGCAGTATGCAACTATCAATGCGAATAATAATAGAATAAACAGATGATACCTACGCGGGTTCAACGTGCTGTCCTAATCAATAATTTAGCGGCGGATTTATACAATAACAAATACGTAAGATACTTACATGAACTATTGCGGGTTACGACAATAAATAATATACCTAGCTATATAAGTATTTACTTAGTGAATGTAATAACTGCGGGATCGACTATAACAAAATAAAATAGTTATTACACTGATCGTTACGAAGCGGACGAACAATACCTACCTACAAGATTTCAAGCGGTTTTAGCGCGATAACTATGATTGACGTAGGTATAATTATAAAGCGGGGTTGCAATAGACTAAATCGTTAAATCCGGCTCGGTTTGGACCATGAATATGGATGAGCGTAATTATACGTTAAATCATAGTTATCGCGCTAAAACCGCTTGAAATCTTGTAGGTAGGTATTGTTCGTCCGCTTCGTAACGATCAGTGTAATAACTATTTTATTTTGTTTCTCGGAGTCGAGAATCTCGGAAATCGGATCAGATCCAGAAGCCTCTGTGTAATCGGTGTACTACATACATATTATTTATTATTATTTATTTATTATTATTATAAAAAACCCAACCGAATTAAGAACCTCCTCCTTTTGTTGAAGTCGGTTAAAAAATGTAAAAGTTTCAGAAATAAGCACATATGTACTTCGAAAAAACCATTAAACCCTCTAGCCAATACTGATGTAGGTAAATACTGTGATTATGGGATATTTTACCATCGTCGGATAACTTGTAACAGAAGAATAAGTTTGGCTCGTTGACAGTTTCAGTATGGGAAATATGTTAAAATGACAAGCTTATTCTTCAGTTAAAAGATAACTGACGATGGAAAAATTAACCCTGAAATAGGGATTTTGATGACCAGCAGCGGTAGCAGCTAAAAAAAAATAGTAAATACGTACTAAACTTAAATATAAATTATGAAAATACCTTTTTGTCTTCATCCCAGTTTGAAGATCGGATTCTTTTCTTGGCTGGTTTTCTTTCCATATTTTGATGTTCCATTTTATGATTATAAAATATATAAAAATTAACACGCGAGTGCAGAAGAAAAGTCGAATGGAAAATACCACGCACTACTAACACCACCGCTCTATACTCGGGTTGCTGGGTTCGTAGGTTTTCACAAATTAAAGTTCATATAGACTGGTGAGACGGTAACCAATTGTGTAAGCGTGGATGGGCTTTCAAGGCGTCCGACCGGTACCGAGGTTGCGTACTGACTGACTATAGTCCGATCGCCGAGCAAGTAGAATTTCATCCAATGACCCCAAGCTACCCATCTTTATCGCTCGCGCGTAATTATATTGCTGTCGCGCTCGCACACTCACTTTTCAGGTAACAAACGTAAAAAGTGAAAATAACACGAAGGTACACACAAAATAATTAGCATGAAACACGTGGCAAAGGTTGGCACAAACAATACAAAGTGAAAGTATAACAATAGATAGACATTACAACGGTTAGTGTTTCTCAATACATAGTTACAATAATTCAATGGACTAATAATACACCACATGTTACGTCGGTCAAACACTAAAAAGACTTGAGTTAAACATTCCGACAATAAAATCCTAAGTACTAGAATTACCATGCCTTAAAATTAACACGCTAAAACTAACGAAGCATTTACATCTTAAGTTTGTAAAAGAAGTATTACAATTATCTAGTGTACTGTCTGACTGACTGACATAGTGATCTATCAACGCACAGCCCAAACCACTGGACGGATCGGGCTGAAATTTGGCGTGCAGGTAGACATCCTGTTAGGATGTCTCGATTAAAACTGAGCTGGCGCCCTTTTATCACACTTTTTTTATGTATTAATTTAATTTTTATGTTTTCTGTGTGTGTATAATAAAGTATTTTTATGATATACATCCTAAGATTTTTCATCGTGCTTTTTAATTCAACATTAAAAACATCAATAATTGTTCGCAGAACATCCACAGCGGTAACCAGATTCGCATATGCGGGAAGGCTAACGTAGCGGCCGCTAACACCAACTCTGAATATCGGTTGGGCGAATTATCTCTGCCGGGCAAGCGTCGCCCGCCAGCCCTGCACCACGTCAGGCATAGTGTTAAAATGGTGAGATGTACTGCCACTGTAGCACTACTAGCTGCCTGTACCACCGCTGTGACCCTTCTAGCTGCCTATACCACCACTGTAACACTGCTGTACCCCTTCTAGCTGTCTATACCACCACTGTAACCCTTCTAGCTGTCTATACCACCACTGTAATCCTTAAGGTTCTAGCTACAACGCCAACTCCGAGTGCAGTGCGCTACAGCGTTAAAATAGACAAATATACCACCACTGTAACACTTAAGATTCTGACGTCAGGCATAGCGTTAAAATGGCTACTGTAGCACTACTAGCTGCCTATACCACCACTGTTACACCGCTGTGACCCTTCTAGTTACCTATACCTCCACTTAAACACCGCTGTGACCCTTCTAGCTGCCTATACCACCACTGTAACACCTCTGTACCCCTTCTAGCTGCCTATACCACCACTGTAACATCGCTGTACCTCTTCTAGCTGCCTATACCACCACTGTATCACCGCTGTACCTCTTCTAGCTGCCTATACCACCACTGTAAACCTTATTAAGGTTCTAGCTACAACACCAACTCCCGAGTGCCGTGCGCCACAGCGTTAAATGGTCAGATATACCACCACGGTAACACTACTAGCTGCCCACACCACCAATATAAATCTTCTAGCTACCAACACCAACTCCGAGCTTTCCCTGCACCACGTCATACACAGCGTCAAGATGGTTTGATATACCACCGCTATAACCCTTAAGATTCTAGCTACAAAACCAACTCTGAGTACCGGTTGGGCGAGCTCTCTCTGCCGGGCAAGCGACGCCCGCCCGCCCTGCACCACGTCAGGCATAGTGTTAAGATGGTGAGATATACCGCCACTGTAGCACTACTAGCTGTCTATACCACCGCTGTAACCCCTCTAGCTACCTATACCTCCACTTAAACACCGCTGTGACCCTTCTAGCTGCCTATACCACCACTGTAACACCTCTATACCCCTTCTAGCTGCCTATACCACCACTGTAACACCGCTGTACCCCTTCTAGCTGCCTATACCACCACTGTAAACCCTAAGGTTCTAGCTACAACACCAACTCCGAGTGCAGTGCGCCACAGCGTCAAAATGGACAGATATACCACCATTGTAACACTACCAACTACCAGCTGCCTGTACCACCACTATAACACTTCTAGCTACCAACACCAACTCCGAGCTGTCCCTGTACCACGTCAGACAAAGCGTCCAGATGGTCATATATACCACCACTGTAGCACTACTAGCTGCCAATACCGCCACTGAAGCTCTTCAAATTACTATTACTGCAATAGAAGTAAGTAAAGGTGAGATAAAATGGAAAAATGGTGACATATCATCATCATTTCAGCCACAGGACGTCCTCTGAACATAGGTCTCCCCCAATAATTTCCAGATTGACCGGTTGGTAGCGGCCTGCATCCAGCGCCTTCCTGCCACCTTTATGAGGTCGTCTGTCCACTGTAATAATGTGTAATCTGTTGCTAATCCGTCGGGCTATGTCAGCGGCTTTTAGTTCGTTTTCGAATCTCCTCATTTCTGATTCGATATCGAGCATAGCCCTCTCCATAGCACGCCGAATTTTACCAGCTACGCCAATAACTTGAAAATTTTCCCTTTCCAGTTCTGGCAGGCGTTTTTCCAGCTATTCTCGAGTGCGTACAGGAGTACGACGCTGTCGTTAGGCGGGATACTGCTCTTCACTACGGCTGTACAGGTAAAAAAAACTTAACTATTATAAAACATGCAAACGAATTGAATACCCGAAACGTATTTAATCAGTGAAAATTGATAGGGATAAAGCGCGCAAAGCTAAAAGTAAGAACCAGTGATGTCACTACGTTGTAACACGGCGTGACGTTCATATTTCAACGCACCATAACTTCTTAATTATTTAATTGACAGATATACGTGTCCAATGTTTTTTTTATAATATATTGACGGACAAAATGTATTTTTTTAAACCTGCCATTTTAGTAAATAGGTACAATACAGTTTATCCTCGCTAGGTCGAGGTATAGTTCGTTTCATCTACGAAGACGCGCCCCAGCAATTTATGATCTCGGTCGCGCGGGGTGCGGGGAGTTTGATCCGAGCAATCCGTAAGGAATTATTGTAGTGTGCGTCTGCTCTCATGGATAATTAGCGTGTACCGATAACACTCAAACATTAGCGGAAGGATGGTGGGGCGCTTCTTCGTGGATGAAACGATCTATATGTACAGTCACGGAATGAAAAGGTTCGTCAGTTTTCAAATTGATTCCTTCAACGAATCGCGAGCACATATTACCTTTTGAAACTATGTTACAGAATCATCTCAAGTTAGAGAAAATAATCTTTAACTGTTCGTCAGTAAAGTTCAAAATTATTCAGATCAAAGTTGTTTGACGATTTAACTTGTCAAGAAGATTATTATGATTGAGAAACTAAAACCTTCTTGTTGGTTCAACCTGCCATTATCTATTAAATAAAAAAAACTACATTTTGTAACATTGCACTGATGGGATAGAAAAATAAACAAGCAAAACCTTATTCGTTAGCAAACGTCATATTTATTTAAATGTTAGCAGCACTGTTTCTTGAACGGTTATGTTGGCAGGATTGACTCTTACAATACCTAGTGCAAGCGAAAACCGACACTAAGGTGACGAACCTTTTCATTCCGCGACTGTACTTTAAAACTTAAAAGACTTTTAACGGCTTTCTTTCTATTTCCCATCAGTTCTACCTATCGTCCTACGTGCCGACGACGGTCGACCAGATGGAGAACGCCCTATTCGCGGCCTCGAGGCTGACGGAGCAGAACATGACGTGGGAGAGCCACCACTTCAACGACACCTTGAGCAACGTGGAGTACCGGAACGCTGTCTTCGACAAGTGCACCTTCAAGGTGAGGCGATTTTAGGAACATTTTGGTCCATTTAAATTGACTCAACGCGAGAAATCTCGTAAGTCCATAAAGGTAAGTCCACAAGTACACCTTCAAGATGAGACATAGACTCTCGCCCGTATTCACAAACATTACTATGTGGTCTCAGTGCGCGTGGACGCAAAGGATGACACACGAACCAATCACAGAGCTCTATTCAACGCTGCTTCACTTAAGCAAGCATTGTTTGTGAATACGAGAAAATCCTTATATTAACTTCGAAAGAGCACCACCAGGAGTGGAGCCTGCGGCTACTTATCAAAACACCGGTGGGGTTTTATGAATCTTAGAAACTAGATACTAATTTGTACAATCGCAATGCTATAGCGCCACTTGTACTTGAACGCGACGCCGTCATTGGCAGAGTAGTCGCGTTGCTATTTTAGCTGCCACTACCTCGTCATGCTCGGTGAGTGATTGTCATTGTCTTAACGCTATAGGACAACGCTCGCAACTGTTGCGGGCATATTGCATTAACAGAGCTGGTATTGTGCAACTAGCATTCTGTAATACGCATGTGGAAAGATTGACAGATTAATTCTGTTGCAGATAATTGCCTGACTTGGTGAAATATTTGAACCTACCACTTTGTAAATATTCACGTTTATAAACGAAAATTCTTTAATTCCAGGATATGCTGATGGCGCGAGTGCTGTTCAAAAACTGCACCTTCACGGGCGTGGCGTTCTCCAACATCAAGACTTCGTACACGTACTTCGAGGGCTGCCTGTTTTATAACAGCACGTGAGTTATACATGTTTCCTTTTGAGGATTCCGTAATTCAAAAGTAAGATGTAGTAAGACCCTTTTAGGATCACTTAGCTGTCCTGATCACCTTTCTGGCTGTTTTAGACCTTTTTTTCAGGAATGTGTGGTGGTATCAAGCTGAAATTAATATAACTGTCTTGAAAAAACTGTAAAAAAAAATCAAACAACGCAATCCGAAATACGGTTATTTGAGTTTTATTTTTTTTACACTTCACAGTGGAATCAAAACCTTTAATCCCAAAGACTTAGTGGCAGATGCGTAAACGAACTAAAGTCGCTGACATAGCCCGACGGATTAGCAAGCTGAAGTGGCAATGGGCAGGGCACATAGTACGCAGAACTGACGGCCGATGGGGCAGCAAGGTTCTGGAATGGAGGCCGCGTACCGGATAACGCAGCGTGGGACGTCCACCCACAAGGTGGACCGACGACATCGTAAAGGTAGCAGGGAAGCGCTGGATGCAGGCCGCTAACAATCGATCAACATGGAAAGCATTGGGGGAGGCCTATGTTCAGTAGTGGACGTCCTATGGCTGAAATGATGGTGATGACTTAGTGGCAGGCAGAAAGGTAATAAATAAAGGAAACAACCCGAAAATCGTAGAAAAAAAGTATTTTTCGTGACAACAAATTTTATTTGCAGTTGATAGACTAACGTACGGAACCCTCTGTTCGTGATTCCGACACACTTGACTGGTTTTATTTTTAACTACTATTTTACTTCTCGTTCCCAGCATAATCGACACAGACATGGAGGTGGGCCGCGAGTTAGACGAGTGGTGCGTGTTCAACGCGAGCGTCGTAAGAGGAATGCGCGCCGGATGCGCCAGGCATGCTGACTTAACAGTCCGCTTAGCTGGGATACTGGCGGAACAGACGTATGCGGCTCACGCTATGTTAGCAGCTGCTGCATTAGGACTGCTACCCTATAGGAGCGTCGTTCTTGGTAAGTGTATTGTCTTAACGCAATAGGACAACGCTCGCCAGTAATTCGCGGGCATACAGGGGGAACAAAGCTACTATGCATGCTTCTGTATTAGCGTCAGTAGCTGAGCAGACTTATGCGGCTCATGCTATGCTAGCTGCGGCTGCATTAGGCCTGCTACCCTATAGGAGCGTCGTTCTCGGTAAGTGCATTGTCTTAACGCTATAGGACAACGCTCGCGGGCATTCTAAAGGTACATGATTGACATTGTGTTGACGTAATAGAACATCACACATGTATATTCTGACAGCATTCAGGTGGCGTAGTGTGAGTTTACATCAAACGTCGTCACTAGTGACCGCGTAAAAAATAACATTACATATATGACGGATTGTACAGCGCCCCTAGCGGAAACTATCAAGAACTAACATTTTCATATCTTTATTTAACGCGCTCACTATTGAGGACATTTGATTTAAACACACTAAGCTCTCTGAGCTCAACGGTATTTCCAATAATTTTAAAAATGTGTAATTACAGTCAATAACACATTATGGTTGCCCTAAAATTAATATAATTACTTAACTACTACTTAATATTCCACAGTATATCCTCATTGCCTTCATTTACTACAAAATACTCAAAACAAACTATCACTCCATCCTTTTCTTCCGCAGCGATCCTATGCGCAGCGGGCATGCTGCTGTCTCCCTCCATCTACTTCGTGGAGAGCGAGACGGCGCTATACGTGGTCGAGTGCGCGTACCGAGTGCTACTCACACTCGTGTTCTACACTGTGTGCGTTAAGGTGGTGGAGTCTTATCCTGCTAATTTAAGGTTAGTGGTTTTCGACCAGTGATGTTATTCCTTATATCAGGCCTGTTCATCTCCGCGAGTTTACATCGAAAACAAAACACGCACGATGGCCCACCTACAGGATACTATTCGACAAGGCCTCACATACGAGTGAACATTGACTCACGCACGCGTATTCTTGTATATGATGGAAGAAAATAAAGAAAATGGTGTACTAAATACTGTGCAGTATTTAACTGCCTAAATAATAATAAAAACACAGAATGTACTTTTTTAAGTTGCCTCAAGACACTGAGAGGTAAATAAGTAGTTAATATTATTCATGACAATTCATGGTAAATCATGTATTTCCTCCGCCATGTTCCGCAGTTTGGCACCTCACGTCACATCATTTTACCGAAGTCAGCCCTATAGCTTCGGCGCAGTGCCGATCACTGACGTTTGTCAACAAAATGGTGCTTGACTCTTGAGACAGACTAAATTACACCATATTGTTAATGGCATTGAGCATACATTTTTTAAATACCTTCGCGAAGTAAAACTTCTGTACGTAGTACTTATTATTATTCTGTGCTTATATCCGTAACCGTATCTATAACCGAAACTACATATCCATAACATCCCTATTTGTTTTAATTTCGTCCGTATCTTAAAAGCTTAAAGTTCAAATTGATGTGGGATCTATGTAAACTATATGATTAAAGACCCTTTTTACAATACCAGTTCGACAAAATCGTTTTGTGAGGGACCAGACCAGCTCCCCTAGATAAGTTGCCCTTTTTAATCGAGAAAATCGAATCCGTCGTAACTCCATAGAAATAAAGGACCATTCGACCATTTTTTGACTGGTTTGCTATTATAATGTGCACTTTGTATAGATCCACTGTATAGAAACTTCAAAATCTCCATAATTAAATAATTGATCACGTTCAGGTCGCTGTGGAAACCCTTGGGGGTGCCATTTTCCAAAAGTAGATGTCCTTTTTAGGGTTCCGTAGCCAAATGGCAAAAAACGGAACCCTTATAGATTCGTCATGTCTGTCTGTCCGTCTGTCCGTCCGTATGTCACAGCCATTTTTTTGTTAATTTTGATTTGTTATTCTACTTTATATGCGCACATCTATATCTGTCTGGCCCTAAGGTTATCTGAAGAAGAATGCCGAATGACATAAAGTTCGTCTTATGCATTTACTGTGATTTATGTGCATAAGAGTTTTAAATATGTAAATAAATAGTGTAATGGCTGTTCAAATCCTTCGCCTAAATTCATACTTCGGGCCTTTCGCTCCTAACGTTCGTATGAGTGTAGGAACTATAGTCTGGTCTGCGAGCACGAAGAATTTTGTCCAATGACCCCAAGCTAACCATCCTTATCACTCGCGCGTAATTATGTTGCTGTCGCGCTCGCACACTCACTGCGGGCGCCCGTCGCACAGTCGCGACAGCAATATAATTACGTGCGAGCGATAAGGATGAGTAGCTTGGGTTCATTGAACAAAATTCTACATGCTTACAGACCGGGCTTTAGGCGTTTTGCTACGCAACTCTCGACTTTATTATCACCGGTTTCGCGCAAACAGTCGAGTCGAAACGCGTCACATAACCTCCCGTCCTTTGCAATATTAATTGTGTCTAAGTGCCTCTGTCCGCCTCCGTCCTGTTTTCACAAACTGTATTGTGTATAATCTAAATATACAGTCTGTCCGGGCATGTAGTGATCAAGTTTGATCACTACAAGCCCGGACACATTGTATAAAAGGAGAAACTGACTGACTTACTGACATATCAACGCACAGCCTAAACGGCTAAACGTAGGCACTTGAAATTTGGAAGGGACGTAGCTTAGGTAGCGTAGAGGCGCACTAAGAAAGGAATTCCCGAAATTCCCACGGGAACGGGAATTAGCGGGAAAATCCTTTTGTATGAAATCTAAACCGCTTATGTTAGACGCTTGAAATTTGGCATGCAGATACCTTAGTAAACTTAAAGCTTAATTACCACAGGATATTGCAAAATTCCCACGGGAACGGGAGTTAGCGGGAAAAAACATGTAAACAACATTGTAAGATAGATCAACAGGATCCACGCGTACGAAGTCGCGGGCGGCCGCTAGTGTGTGATAAATACCACATTATAAGACGTGCAACATCCTAAAAACCGTGTTTATCTACAGCCTAACACCCTGTATAAGTCTTTATTTATCTATTTCATCCGCAGGTGTACAGCGCACGGCCTGATTCTCTCCGCGGCGTATATGGGAGGAGTGGTGGTGCGAGGGGTGGGACCTTTTAGTTCGCCACTCACCTGCGCGCTGTGCGCAGTGCTGTGCGGCCTAGCCTGCGCTTGCGCCGCGAGGCCGGGGTAACTATCAGATATTATATCCTTGTTACATATAGCGCCATCTAGTAACTAAGAAAAGTTTGCGGGACATTCAACGAGGCATTGCTCGCCCTGTGTCTGCTAGGCCGGGGTAACTATAATATATTATGTACTTGTTACATACAACGCCATCTATTTAGTTACTAAGCAATGTATGTCGGACATTCAACGTGTGGAGTTACTATGCAGAAGAAACGACGTGAGACTGGGGTAACTATAATTAATTTAAACTTTACACAACACCATCTAGTCCCAAACTAAGATTGTGAGTCCTTCTAACGCGATCTAGCGCGTGTCCCGCGCTTGCACTGCGTGACCGGGGTAACTAATATATCCTTAGACATTACAAAAAGCGCCATCTAGTATTAGTAACTAGGCAAAAATTGCGGGACATTCAACGCGGCATTGCCTGTCCTGTGTCTGCGAAGCCACGGTAACTATATTATGCATTCTTGGACATTACATCCAGCGCCAATAGTAACTAAGCAAAGTTTCAATATGCGGAAGCTATGCGACGTGAGAGACCGGGATAGCTAAAGCCTGGTCCGTGAGCACGTAGAATCCCGTCCAATGACCCCAAGCTACCCATCCTTGTCGCTCGCGCGTAATTATATTGCTGTCGCGACTGTGCGACGGGCGCCCGCAGTGAGTGTGCGAGCGCGACAGCAACATAATTACGCGCGAGCGACAAGGATGGGCAGCTTGGGGTCATTGGACGGGATTCTGCGTGCTCACGGACCAGGCTTTAGTGATAACTAGGCAAAAATTGCGGGACATTCAACGCGGCATTAACGCGGTATGTATTCTTAGACATTAGATCTGGTAACTTAGCAAACTTTACGAGTCTTTCAACGCAGTATTAAGTTGTGCCTACGCTACACGACCTGTATGCCTAGGATGCGCGCCGTGATAAGCTTTTATCGAGGCACGCGATAAGCCCTTACGTTAGTCATCTAAAATCGTCGAAACATTTTTATCACGGCTCGCATCCTAGCCTAGCTTAGTAAGTATGATATACTCGTATATCCTTGGAAACTATATACAGCACCATCTAGTGATTATATCCTAGAAAGCTACATACAGCAACAGCGATGGCGCTGCATCTCTATCATCTGCTGCATGATTGGTGGATTTTGACATATCTGTCAATGTCATGTCAAAAATAACCAATCATGCAGCATTTGGACCTCACGTCTACGTATTGCCATCTGGCGGATTTTTCAATCGCGAAAACCTCGATTGTCGCGAGTAGAGTACAGCGCACGGGCTGATTCTCTCCGCGGCGTATATGGGAGGAGCGGTGGTGCGAGGTGTAGGACCTTTTAGTTCGCCACTCACCTGCGCGCTGTGCGCAGTGCTGTGCGGCCTAGCCTGCGCTTGCGCCGCGAGGCCGGGGTAACTATCATATATGTATTCTTAGACATTAGATGTAGCACCATCTAGTAACTATGCTAAGTTTCAAGATAAAGAACCACTATACGGAAGCTATGCGACGTGAGACCGGGATAAATATGATATATTATGTACTTGTTATATAAGGTGTTATTTTTTATACTGATCATACTTTACCAACGCATCTAATAAAATCATACAAATACAACCCAAGTGTTTTTAAAAAAAAATTCAGGCTAGTTTTCGAGTAAAACGACAAAGAATGTTTCGAAAAAAATAAAAAATAAATCATCCTTTGAGCGCGGTGAGTATTCGTTTACGCACTATCGTAGTAGCCGGCCGAGGGCAACGACCGCTGCCACGTGCCGCGCCGCGTGAGTCGGCCATATTGATATCGCTGCCAGTCGCTCCGCGCCCACAGCACGCGCCGAGCCGCCGATCGGCATGCGGGAGCTCAACAACATAAATAATCGTCCCAGTCCGTCCAATGCGCCCAAACGTATTGCAGTGTATGTGCGAGTTATTACAATGCCGCGCTTGATCAATAACAAAACGCAGGTGAAATTATGTTTCGGGCACACTAACTGGCCGACGAGAAACATTGACGAGTCGAAAACCTTCACACCTTGCTTGTTTGGAGCCGCGCAGCGCTTCAGGGAGCGCAGCCGTATCCTGACTTGACGAGATCCCGTGCGCTTCGAGGACGAAGTTCTGGATTTCAATTTCAATCACCGGCACAGTGCTGGCGGTACCCAGATGCGAGCGCTGCAGACGGCGGCTTTTGCGTAAAAATACGGAATGCCTTATCAAGGAGTTGTTGCCAGAGGGCCACGACCGCGACCGAGTTCTATCGATGGTTATTGCGGAAGTCTACCTAGGTACATACCTACAGTGTGATTTGGACAGATGAGTGCTTGTTTACGCGAAAGGGACTTTTTCCGTAAAAAAGTTAGTGCGCGAATTGTGAATACAACATCCGACGTGGTGTCTAGTGAACAGCAAGCAAGTGTGCAGCCCGAAAGCATTACCTCAATTCGATCGTGGCTAGATTAGACAGTGCAAGACAGTGTTTACGTGAACATTCAACAAAGGCTTGACGTTCAAAATGTATTGTGATTAGTGTAATAATAACCTAGGAACTTTAAATAACAACATTCAAAATAGGTAAATGTGTGAATAAGTAAAATCAATGAATCTAAAGTGTGATGGCAAATCATAATTTAGGAATTAAAACCAGGAAAATTGATCAGTGAGTTTTATTTACAACACCTACTCATATTCAATATTAGGGTGCATTTCCACTGAAGCGAAGCGAAGTAGTAATAGGTATGTACCTATCAATTTTTTATTACGTCTCTAAATAAATTGCGTAGGCATTACGAAACCGTAGATATTGAATTCCAATTTCTATCCTTTTTTAAATTTCTAGTTTAACGCGGATGATTCGCCTCGGTTCGTTGGAAAAGTCCCCCGCTATTACACTAATGAAAATACACTTATTTACCTACTTATGTGGCTAGATTTTGTTTCTCCCAGCGTGTAGTACCTATTAACATGACGTAACATCGTACATACTCACGAGTGATAATTTTTGGTAACGTAGGTTTAGTGTAATCTAACCTTTATGTGTGTGAACGTTGAATGAACGCGCGGCCATTGTTCGTACTCGTATGAATGAAATGAGTAAAGAAAGAGAGAGAGGCAGTGAGTGAAGACAGGATGGTTGTAAAAATAATATCTTTTTTTTGTTAGGAAAAGTAAAAACAAAAACTAGCCTGAATTTTTTTTTAAAAACACTTGGGTTGTATTTGTATGATTTTATTAGATGCGTTGGTAAAGTATGATCAGTACAAAAAATAACACCTTATATACAGCGCCATCTAGTTACTAAGAAAAGTTTGCGGAACATCCAACGCGGCATTGATCGCCCTGTGTCTGCGAGGCCGGGGTAATTATAATTATGAATTCTTAGACATTACATACAGCGCCATCTAGTACCAAACTAAGATAGTGAGCCCTTTAAACGCGGCGTTAAGTCATGCTCTGACGCCGCTAGACCAGGGTAACTATGATATATCCTTGAAGAGACAACGGAATGTCAAGCTAAATACTGGTCTCTAATTACTTATAATAGAGGCGTTTTTGCTACAAATATTTTACAGACTAATGTTTTTTTTATTTTATTTTTTCCATATAAATACACACAGTAAACATTAATATTTTCTGCCAAACTGTGACACAGTTTGTCGGCAGCAGTTCTCACAATACTGTTATTACATAGCCTCTAAATAACATACGTATAGGTACAGACGACGGCACGCCAAGTAAAACACTTAGGTTGAATGCCGTCGGCTTTACATTAGATAATAGCATTCTTAAGTCCCAAACAATAGTTGCGGGGCGTCTAGTGGTAATCAGCACGAGCCCATAGTCCCGAAGTGGTGGCAGCTAAGTACTGAATAAGAGCTTTGACTTCAATCATCGTTCCGAGTAGAGTACAGCGCACGGCCTGATTCTCTCCGCGGCGTATATGGGAGGAGCGGTGGTGCGAGGGGTGGGGCCTTTTAGTTCGCCACTCACCTGCGCGCTGTGCGCAGTGCTGTGCGGCCTAGCCTGCGCTTGCGCCGCGAGGCCGGGGTAACTATCATATATTATGTACTTGTTACATATAGCGCCATCTATAGTCTGGTCTGTGAGCACGTAGAATCCCGTCCAATGACCCCAAGCTACCCTTCCTTGTCGCTCGCGCGTAATTATGTTGCTGTCGCGACTGTGCGACGGGCGCCCGCAGTGAGTGTGCGAGCGCGACAGCAACATAATTACGCGCGAGCGATAAGGATGGGCAGCTTGGGGTCATTGGACGGGATTCTGCGTGCTCACGGACCAGGCTTTACAATTAATTTGAATTTCACTCAGCGTCATCTAGTCCCAAAATAACCTTGTAAGTCCTTCCAACGCGGTGTTGAGTTGAACGCTGTGCTATACTGTGCATGCTGCACAGTATAGCGCTTCCAACGCTTGCGTCGTGAGACCGGGGTAACTATGCTATATCCTTGGACACTACATACAGCGCCATCTAGTCCCAAAAAAAACTTATAGAGCCTCAACGTTCCATTTACCTCGATCGTTCCGAGTAGAGTACAGCGCACGGGCTGATTCTCTCCGCGGCGTATATGGGAGGAGCGGTGGTGCGAGGGGTGGGGCCTTTTAGTTCGCCACTCACCTGCGCGCTGTGCGCAGTGCTGTGCGGCCTAGCCTGCGCGTGCGCCGCGAGACCGGGGTACGGTTTTCTTCTTTTCATCCTTTTCAGTCCATTAACCCTTCACCAGTAGCCTTATTTATATACGGATTTAGAACTGTTTTTCAATGGGACGACTTCTGAACGTCAGCGAGATCTTGACTGTCAAAAAACCGTGAATTAGGCCACAGGCTCAAAAAAAGTAATTGGTTTTCAACCATATCTTGATAGCATAAAGTTAAAATTGATGTGGGCTCTGTGGATACCAGAGCCTGGTTAAGGATTAATGAGGCTTTTCGCGTATGAAAAATCCGCCAGATAGCAATACGTAGACGCGAGGTCCAAATGCTGCATATTGGCTGGACTAGCCCCTCCCCTCTAATCTCGAGATTGTTCAAACTGCGTTACGTTAATAGGTATGTGCTTCATTGGATTTATAAAAAAAAATACATCAAAAATAGTCATATTTTAAGGGCGAAACACGGTTTGGTGGATTCAACCCATTATTCTCGCAATTTCACATTTTTTCTTACTGAAAAAAATAATAATTACGTGATAGATGCCAGGAAATCAATCATAGAATCCAAACAATTGGTTTTAATTTAACAAAAAAATTGATTTAGGGTTGAGTTTTTAATCGTCGGATTACTTTTAACTGAATAATAAAATTGACATTTTGACATATTTCCCATACTGAAACTGTCAATATGTCAAAGTTATTCTTCAGTTATTTAGATTGAAAAATCTGCCCTTATTTATACTAGGAGACATTATCATAATACCTAATCTAGACACTTGATTTTCATACCTATTTCTTTCCAGGTTCCTACACTCGGGTCGTGAGTAGTAATACTACAATATTATCGACTAGAATATGGACTTGCCAATCGACCGATACCAAAGCGTCTTGACTGATGATGATGATTTGTGAATGCTCTGTGACTGATTCACCCAGGGGTATTGAATAGTGGACCTTTGAAATTGAGGGTAGTTTTGGCATGAAATTAAGGGTAGATAGAGAAGTTAAAACATTTATGAATAATTTCAAAACTTCTCTTAAAAGATTCTCACACTAAGGCCCAGAATAGACGGTGAAACGCAACTGCAACGAAACTGCAACTTTCTGATGATTCTGATAATTGAAACTGAAACTGAAAGTTTCATACTGGTCGCGTCATCTGTGGTCTCTCAACGGACGCTATGGCAGAAACTTAGATGCAACTCAAAAGTAACTAGCAGTTGTCAATGTCAATTCAATTAGTCCCAGAACAGACGGTGAAATGCAACTGCAACGAAACTGCAACCAGTTTCGTTGCAGTTGCATTTCACCTGTCTGTTCTGGGACTAATTGAATTTCCACCTATTAATATCCAATGAACTGTAAAATTAAAATTGATAAATTCTCTGTTATAAAAATTAGAGTGGAGACTAAAGTAACTGATGATGATGATAAAAATAAATATAAGTGAAGTTATCACCAAGATCAATGGCTCAACTATTCAATACCTTATCTGGAAATGGTTATTTAAAATGAACTAAAGTATAATACAAACTCTGAAAATTTTAATAACGTCATTTCTTTCTGGAAAATAACAAAAAAGCCTTGGGAAGGTCTAATGAAACTTTAATATATTGGCAGCTCTGTTATACCCAATGGCCTCTAGAATATTAAAAAAAGTTAGACTTGCATTCACACAACTATTTTTTTTACTGGCAAGCTGATTTCGGATATTTTAGTAAATTTTAAATAACCAAGGTTTAACATATCAAACGACTGATTGAAAACTAACAATTACTAACAAAACGACGAGCAATAATCAAATTGTTTTGTAACAATAATTTTATTGTAATGACATTTTATTTAAATAAAAATACCTTTTATTATTTACATTAAAATTTACGTCACTGTCGAAAAAACGGATTTATAATTTCAAAATGACGTTAATTTTTAATTAATGTATTATTTTTTGAGTCAATATCAAATTGTATATATTGTGTATACATAAATGAAGTCGTATCATATTATAAAAACGCCATTAATTCATCTCATCTGTGTTCAAAATAAATGTATATTGAGAAAGAAATATAATTATGTATGTTTTTGTTTAAAATATAATAATGTTTTAAAGCAGTATTTAATTATGAACATAACAAATTAGTTTAATTGGTAATTTTATAATTGGATAATAATTAAATAATCAATGTGTATATTTTTGTATTTCTCATATCTCGTGCAATATTTCTTTATATCGCCATTTTAATTGTGAATTTATTATATTATTTAAACTACGTCATATAAATACTCGGACTTGACTATATCCCATTCGGGTGTCATAACTACTAATCTGTAAGAAAATATGAGAAACCAAATCTCACATAAATAGTAAAAACAGTTTACAAAATGTACACATACATTTTTGTATACAAATTGTTGTTTACAAATGAAATGAAATAAAATAAAACATTGTATACAAATTAAATATTTCAACCAATCAACGTTAAAAACATGAAAATTTTATTTTAGATTTGGTTTCTCGTATTGTCTCAACTACATAGCTACGAACAACTAGTATTTCAATTTATGATAGCGTAAAATATCGTATAGTAATGAATGTACCTAAAGGCTGAACATATCTTAGAACGAACGCCAATGGTTGTATGTCTGTACGCACGCTGGCTATTGAAAACGTATTTATATGAGCAGCTACTTTCAATGTATAAGATTCTGTATACATTTCGTTAAAAAAGGGCAGGTAATTAATAAAATTAATGTATATTTATTACTCTCTTACTAATAAAACTTTACACGCGTGTTGAACACTAGTTTAATGTGTATTACGAAAAATTTCACTTTTAGTGTTCAACGTCTATGTGCTTTTTAGTAGAAAAATATGTAAAATTTGTATACGTTTGCAGTAGCCAGCGAATCTTCGTACAGACTGTTATTTATAAATTTGATTAGTGACAAAATAAATGTTCTAATAGCACCATCTCTGAGGAGAGTGATTACGACTATTTGCCACACAATTTGCGACTGTGCAGATAAATATTGTGCCACCCATACAATCTTCTCTGTGGAATGGACAATCTATATTGTATACATGTCGCAAATTTGTGGCGTTAAGGTCGTAAATCACTTATTTCACCTAATAACTGTGAATTTGTATAAAACCCAGTCTGCCCTGGAAATATTGTAAATAAATTATTTGTACGTTATTGTGAAATTCGATACGAATGGTATTTCGTTTTAAAATTGTGAAGAGTATAGTTTTACTGAATAGTGTCCGACCGAAACTAGTTTTACGACCGAAACCGAAACCGAAAACGAATTTCGGCAACGGTGTCTATTTCGGCCGAAACCGAAACTTCCTTACAAGGCTACGTTATTATAATCAGTCAGTCTTTAAATTTTTGCGCAACCAAACGGACACCAGGTGAGTAACTCTCTATAGAGCTGTATACATTTTGTTGGTAGCGGCGACTGGTTGCGCCGCCATGGTGTCCCGGTGAAATATAGCCCTTATAGTCTAGATTTTTTTTAATTACTCGCAATATTCAGGACATCTACATAACCCGTCCCATGGTCGGGTCTTTTACCTTAATAATTTCTCAAAACAAAATTGGTAGTACGTAATTTAGTATCTACTGTACTTGCCACTTGGATACCTTGGTGATAAATACTAAAATGAACTTTGAAACTGTGAATCCATAATATTATCACCATGAAATGCACTATAGTCATTACTAACTACTTAACTAATGTTTGTTTGTTACGTTTAGCATTTGCGAACCAAAAAAAAAATTATAGGTTAGATTAAACTTGATTATACTTTTATCAGTCATATTGAATATTTTTTTTTGGTGTTTACACCCGCTCTTATGTTATAACGACATAAAACGAGATAAAACTGACCAAATTCAAAATAAATCACTCGAAAACTCGCCACCACAACAAAACAAAACTAACAGCAATTACAGCAAACAAACAAGCGAGCGAATCACGACATTGGCTCTGATCGGATTCATTCACTCATTCAACGCGCCGAACATGACCGATAACAGCGCGGAAACTTCCGAATGCACATTCGGTTTCGGTCGTAGTTTCGGCAAGTTTGCCGCCGAAAACGAAACTAAACCGAAACTCGTGATTTTACCGAAACTCAACCGAAAACGAAACCGAAACCGAACATTCGGTCGGACACTATTACTGAAGTGATGTTAATTTTCGTCGTGTCCGCCTATTTCAAAAGATAATATTATACATTTATACTTTCCGCGTTTTATAATTAAAATTTAACATTATATTGTTATTTATATACAAGTATATTTTTAAAAAGGCCTACAAAATTTCCAGGTCAGGCTAGATTTATTGAAATAAACATAAATTTAATTATTAGCTTTAAAATAAATGTAGTGAAGCCATATCCCTAAGTGATATTATCATAGACTGCTTTTATTTCCTAGTTCAATTGAAAAAGACATTATTATTATTTTGTATACATCACAACGTTGCCATCGCTCGGTTGTATATACTAAGTATACCATGCCATATTTTAGTTTTATTATTTTTATTCGGGAACAATTATTCGATTCGTTTACGTATATTATTGTTTAGTGCGCTATTTAGAGTTAGTTATTATTTATTCATGTTTGATATGAAATTATGAAGTGTACTTCATCAGTGTACAAATAAAACACATTATGTGTTTTATGTATAGTCGAAAGTGCGTACTGTAAGAAATTAAAATTCAACTTATAACCGATTCTTGGTCCATGTTTGGTTTTCGTAAGTGTAGATACCAAAATTAAAATCCCATAGGTAATAGCAAGTTTGACAGCATGCAGTTTTTATATATTTATAGAATTAAAACAATTACAATTGATATGGAACATCGAAGACTTGTAAAAGCAGTGATTAATCAATTTTTTGCACTTCTATCAGTATTTGAAAACATAATACAAATAGGGATGTTTCCTATGTAAAAAAGCAAGAGTGAATTAGTCCGTCAGTTAACTTTCGATTCCACACGTATTTTTCACGTTTTCAAACTAATGAAAATTGAAAGAGATGAAGCGCGCCAGAGTTCAGATGAAAAGGCACGTGACGTCAAGGTGTGCTTAAAAGTGTAGCACTTTGTGACGTCACGCCGAACTTCAACGCACCATTACTTCGTAAATACTTCTTGGATTGTTTCAAAATCTGAAAGAAGTCCAAAAAACTAAGGTTCAATTCAAAACCCGTGCGAAAGGAAAGTTTGTAAATCTACATTTTTCATTGTAATCATAGTGATAAAATAGCTATAGTCTTTTTCTAATGATGTTAAACGAAATGTAAAAATCTAAAATACCCAGTTATTGTATCTCTTTAAATATAAAACGAATGATCACACACTTTGTTAATGATAAAATAGTCGATTTGTTAAAACAATAGATAGTAAATAAACTAATTTATTATCCTTTCTCACTATGCCAGGAAACTTCAAAATTAACTAAGATTTTCTGCCAAAAATTTTAAGCCTTCTAATTTTTTACCGATTTCAAAAAAGGAGGAAGTTCTCAATTCGACTGTTTTAACTCAGCAATGTCTTTGCAAAATAAATCCCATGTATATGTGTTAAAGATCATTCTGCTTTAGACAGTAAAATACTGCATAAAATTATCAATACAAAATCACCTCTCAACCGTATACGTAAGATTCATTTTGCTATATCCATGCCTTTTAGTTCTTTGATGCCATCATACTGTTAAATTAGGTAAATAAAACTAAATATATTTTATTATATTTTTTGGAAGTCCTATTGTATACTCCAGCATAGCCATTTATCCCTAGTCACGCTTATGTAACAATAAATTAATCACATATTGTAAAGTCAACCAATTTGATCGCAAATCAAATATTATACGGGACTATTCCCACCTCTCGTTCCCACCGCTGCAACTCCTGTGTAGCCAGGATCTACAGTTTGACCGCCAATAAAAACCCAACCAGTGAAAGTTAAGTTTGTTCCGGGGGAAAATTAAACTGTCATTGGACCTGCAACGAAATTAATCAGAAAAATATTTTATAGAAAAACTTGAAGTGTGTATGAAATTAGTCATTAAATCAAGCCCGTAAGGTTCAAATTAAAGTGGCCCCATAAAGAAAATAATGTTCTAATAATAAATAAGACAAATTGGTTGACTTATCTACACCTAACTAACAGTTTTTTACACAATCAATCTACTTTTGAGTAGTCTGAAATGTTATGTTAACATATTATAATGATTTGTCTTTTCAATTTCTGTTTTAAAATAAAGTTTAAAGCATAAACTCTTCTTCGTAAAGCGTTAATAGTCCTCCGTAAGCGTCAATACCTTTCAATGTTGATTATAAGAAAAAAATAATAGATAACAATCTTATTAAACGAACTTATGCTTACGGTAGCCTCTTAACGCCAACAATGTGTACCTACCTATACGTATTTTTTTGGATTCAATCAAACTTCAAATTGTAATTTTATTACTTTAGTATTAAAGTTGATTTTAGTGTTCCAATATAAGTTTGATGATTTTCTTGCAACTGCGTTTTTAAGGTATAGACTGAAAAATTGTAAGTCGCTGATCGTGTAAATATAGTAAGTTTAAATAATACATATGTTGACATTTACAATACTGGTGTGTTTTATTTTTCAAGAAATACCTCAATGAGGGCTATCGTTTTATAAGTATAAAACGAAACCACGTATGACAGACTAGTACCTAGTATTCACAAACGATGCTTGTATAAGTGAAGCAGCAAATCGAACGCAAAGCGTTGAACAGAGCTCTGTGATTAGTTCGTGTGTCACCCTGTGCGTCCACGCGCACCTCATAGTATTTTTGTGAATACGGGCGTATGCCCACAAGAAACCCAAAGGAAATATGTATCTATAATAATCACAAGCTTTGGGACTATTTTAAGAATGAAAATGGTCAACGATTTTGAATTTTGATCTGGGGGCACGGCAGTGCCCCCACCAAGTCGAGCAAAAAAGCGGCACGGCCGTACCATCCTTTTCTCGAAGCAATTCAGGCCATTTTCGACCGCCTGTAACTTCGTTGTGGATAAAACTAGAAGGCTGAATTTTCATTAGCTATGCAGGCATTGTAAAAACACGGTATATTTAAAATTTCATTCAATTTGAACCAGTAGTTTAAGAATTATAACGGGTCAAAGTTACTTAATTTTGTCACTCACTGACTGACTCACTGACTCACCGATCATCAAAACTCTAAGGCACTTCTAGCAGACCTAGAAGCTTCAAATTTGGAATATAAGTAGTGTTTGGTGTATGAATCAAGGAAAAACTAAAATATTTGGGGGCACGGTAGTGCAACCGCCAAGTCGAGTAAAATTTTTCAATTTCGGTCCAGTTTTCTAGTACATAACTGCTGTCTACAAAATACAAAAAGAAATGATATTTGGGGGCACGGTAGTGCAACCGCCAAGTCGAGTAAAATTTTTCAATTTCGGTCCAGTTTTCTAGATACATAACTGCTGTCTACAAAATACAAAAAGAAATGAGATCCCATCAAAAACAATACTTGTCAAAAAAACCAAGTCTCGCAACTCAGTTGTTCTACGGTAAAAAGTTGTGAGATCCATGTAATACCAAGTCCAGGCCAGGAAATCTTTAACGTTTTACATAAATATATTGACTTGGCCATCGCATGAAAACACGTGTAAATTAAATTATTTAGTGCGATGGCCAAGTCAATAATTTATGTAAAACGTTAAAGATTTCCTGGCCTGGACTTGGTATTACATGGATCTCACAACTTTTTACCGTAGAACAACTGAGTTGCGAGACTTGGTTTTTTTGACAAGTATTGTTTTTGATGGGATAGTATTTTTCTCGAGAAATAATAGAAACACATTATTATTATCATTATTTTTATTTGACATAAAACAACTACTAAAATAGGTTTATAATATTATAAGAAAAGTCAGGTATTAGTATAATAATTTGAGAAGAATACAGACCAAATTTTCGTGTAAGTCCGAACACGTTTCAACTTTTTGAAGTTTAAATAATAAATTAATAAGTCTTAACACTATTACACTTACCCTGGGTTGCACCATCCTACAAACGTCAAATGTGTATCAAACTACATACAAAAACACCGGTTAAAGTTAAGGTGATGCAACTCCGCCTTACTATAGTATTTTTTTCAAGTCAGTATACATTTCAGCAGTAAACTAATAAGATCTCAGTACTTGCCGATATGTTAATAGTGGTATAGAGTATAAAAGTTATACAGGGTGTCCCAAAAAGTAGTGTCAAGCCGAAGCCCTGAGGTAGAGCATCACTAGGGCTACGCAAATACCTACAAATATAATTATTATAAATGCGAAAGTAACTCTGTCTGTCATGCATAAACAACTGAACGAATTTTGATGAAATTTGGCATAGAGATAGTTTGAGTCCCGGGAAAGGACATAGGATAGTTTTTATCCCGGTTTTTGAAACAGGGATGCGCGCGATAGTTTTCTGTGACGGACAAGAGAAGCCGCGGACAAAAGCTAGTGCCCAATAAAGTAAAGAATCAAAATATTTAACTGCTGTGGATTACATGTGAATATGTACGAACAGTAACTGGCTTACATTTTAGTCAATACAAAATACAAACAATACAATCTTACATTTACAAACTTGATTTTTTCTCAATACAAAAACTTACTTATAACTCAAAATAAATTTTCATAAACACCTTAGATGGGAATAAATTTTTTTGAGCTTGAGATCAAACTGATAGAAAGAGATGCATCTCTTAAATGCAAAAATCTTAATATCTACAAACAATAAAAATATCACATCCACTTATTTTTATAAAGTCGTACAACTTCGTTGGACATTTTGTCCCTGTTTTTAGGTAAGACTAGATTGATTAATACTCTTTTAATAATCGTTATATCTATCTATCTACTAGCACATTGAAATAACACATACTTATTCGAACTACGTACGATTCCATAGCGCAGTGTTTTTCGACCGGGGGTCGTGAAGCCTCTATAGCGGGGAGAGAGAGGTAAAAACTACCTCATTAAAAAATAATCTACACTAATATTATAAATTCGAAAGTAACTGTCTGTCTTGCTTTCACGCATAAACCACGGAATCGATTTTGATAAAATTTGGCATAGAGATAGTTTGAGTCCCGGGAAAGGACATAGGATAGTTTTTATCCCGGTTTTTGAAACAGGGACGCGCGCGATAAAGTTTTTCTGTGACAGACAAAATTCCACGCGGACGAAGCCGCGGGCGGAAAGCTAGTAAAGTTATAAATATAGATTTATCTGAAATCAAATTATCCAAATGCATAAATGTTGTATGAATGAGGGTTTTCGCGAATGAAAAATCTGCCAGATGGCAATACGTAGACGCGAGGTCCAAATGCTGCATGATTGGTTATTTTTGGCATGACATTGACAGATATGTCAAAATCCACCAATCACGCAGCAGTCAGACCCCACATCCACGTCCCGCCATCTAGCGGATCTCTCATTCGCGAAAACCCTCATTGAAGTATTCAGTCCCTACAACATCTTTGTAACATTATTTTTATAATGTATTATGCGCAATTTTTCTTACTAAGGGAATCGTCTCATGAAAAAGGTTGAAAAACACTGCCATAGTGTAAGCTTGATATTCTGTACTGTAGAGATTCATGCACATAATAGTAACTTAAGACCGAACTATGTACACACGGCCACACTGTTAACTATCCATTTCCGTTTTTGCTCTCGCTCTAATCAAATGGTGATTCTTTGCGATAGAACGAGACGTCATGACAGGCAATGGATAGTTAACACTGTGGCCGATGGTACATAATTAGTTACCAATAATGATCATTATTTATTTCCATTTTCAGCATTGAGCGATTTCTTTGAACGGTTGAAGCAAGCGAATTGTTACGTTTCTTTACTTGCTTACTCTGTCTTGATTGTAACTTTGTATATCCTGAAAAAAATAGGGTTAATAAGTTAATTTTTCGCCAATTCAAATCAGTAACATTATTTATCAGTTTCAAAGTAACAAAACGGACTTTTAAATAAGTTGTGCCTTGGAATGTTCGAACATTTAGGTATCAACCTGGCAAGGGATCGTAACCGTATCAACTCGAAACTCAATACTGCAACGCACACTTATCCGCACCGTAACGTAAACGCCTCGCCTCGCGGTTGAAAGCTCGCGAAAGGCGATACGGTGTTGATCCCTTTCCGAGTTCATAAGTCTGCTATGAACTTTATTCTCTCAAAGTATTACTATTAAATACCTAATTTAATTCCAGTTGCGTAAGGCCCAGAACACACGTTGAAACGCAACTGCAACTTCTAGTTACTTTTGAGTTGCATCTAAGTTTCTGCCATAGCGTCCGTTGAGAGACCACACATGACGCGACCAGTTTGAAACCTATTTGAACTGGTCAAACTGGTCGCGTCATGTGTGGTCTCTCAACGGAATCTATGGCAGAAACTTAGATGCAACTCAAAAGTAACTATACTTACGAGCAAAAGTATGGAATCACCCCCTTGTGTTTTGTTCCGAGCGATCTCGTGAACTGAATGACTATGTATGTATCTGTGGTATCAATTTAAAGTTTATAATATTACCTTTATCATGGTACCATTTTTATTTGTCTTCTGTTAGCCATTTACTTTTTATGGTCGCTCGAAACGAATAGGGTGATTCCATATTTTTGCTCGCGAGTGTAGAAGTTGCAGTTTTGTTGCAGTTGCGTTTCCCCGTGTGTTCTCGGCCTAAATCTTTAATTGAGAATCATAGCATTAAAGAAGTAATAATAAAAATCTACTCACATTAAACCTCCATTCAAATCCCGTTTATAACCCAAATTCCAATCCCCACTTTTCCAAATATCACTAAACTCCTCATTCGTGACTTTATTTGAGCTCTTAGCCATGAAGAAGTCGTTTAGAAACTCATTCATCACTTCGTACTCTTCTGTATCAAACTGTCCCAAGAATTTGAATTCAAGAAATGCTTCACCATTGAGGAATTCAGCGAAACACTTGTTTAGGTTATGCCTCAGAAAGTCCTTTCTCGTTTTAATTACATATTTCTCTTCAAATTTCTTGAATTTATTATTGTTATCCACATCTAGTTTGGTTTCATTTGATTTCTTAACATTGATATTTTGTGCAGCGGTTTGAACTTTGTATTTTTTATCTTCAATACGAAAGATAGCTTTTAATTCATCATGAGATTCGGGTTTCGTCATTTCGACATCTTCATCGCTCGATTTGAAATAATCTTCGAGCATATCCTCATCATAGTCGCTCATTGGTTGATCCATGTCACTATTCTGTTTTATTTCGTCTGCTTTACTTTGTTTTGCATCAGATTTTTCTATATTCTGTTTTATTTTGTCTGCTTTACTCTCTTTTGCATCAGATTTTTCTATGTCAGTAATTTTACGGGCGACATAATTATCAAATTCATCCTTTACAAACTTGTACTCGTCAATGTTTATTTCTACTTCAACTTTATCAGCATTAACTTTCTGGGCTCTTTTTAAAGCTTTTCGCAGCTGTTTCGCTTTTTTCCGCTGTTTCGCATCTATCAATCGCTGTTTACGTGCTAGGCCTATCTGTTTATACTTTTTTGCTTGGCTTACGTTTTGGTCTTCTTCTAGTTTAACGTAATCAGTTTTTCGGTCGTTCAACATGTAATGTGTTACGAGATACATGGACTTTGGCGCTTCTTTGAATAGACATAGGCGCCTGGAAAACCAATTTAAACATAATTAATCGAGATCGAATCAGAAATGAGGAGATCCGTAAACGAACTTAAGTCGCCGACACAGCCCGACGGATTAGCAAGCTGAAGTGGCAATGGGTAGGGCACATAGTACACAGAACTGACGGCCGATGGGGCAGCAAGGTTCTGGAGTGGAGGCCATGTAAAAGCCACCGGAGAGCGCAGCGTAGGATGTCCATCCACAAGGTGGATAAAGATCATTAAGCTAGCAGGAAAGCACTGGATGCAGGCCGCTACCAACCGGTCAATATGAAAATCATTGGGGGAGGCCTATATTCAGCAGTGGACGTCCTGTGGCTGAAATGATGACAATAAAGGATGAACTTACCGCTTTGGCATCACTCCCTCGCTTTGCGTCTGCAGCATGTATCTGTTCTTCCTAGCTACATTGCTCAACAGGGCTTGATCTAAGCCCCTAGTGTGCTTGTTCTCAGGCGCCTCCGCATTCCTTATCTTTTCCACTATGTCGTGTATGATCTTCCTCTGCCCGCTATGCAATTGGTCATCAAAAAGGATCCCTATCTCTCGCTCGTTAGTCACAAATTCCAGTATACACTGCAAGACGTTGTTTTTGAAGAGATTCTTCCTACGTGCCTTTACTAGGCGCGGTTGTAGTTTTCGAGATTTTTTCTGTTCTTTCGTCTCTTCTGGTTTCTTGAGCATTCTACGTTTGATGTTAGCTTTTATGATATTCAAGCATGGATTGCTAGACTCAGTCTTTTTAAAGCGCTTGGCTGGATTAGGCATCTGAATAGGGGTAGGTTTAGGTGGCCGTTCGGTAGGTCTGCGTCCTAGACCTTTTGTCGTTTTGACCTGAAAATCAGGAAATGTTATTGAAATTCTGAATCTGAAGTTCAAATCGCGTAACTACTGAGTTTTATGAAGGTTCTGAATTCTCTGGCAGGTCATAGTAAAAGTCCAGTAGCCTTATTCACGTAACAAAACTTCAATGACAACAAATCGCTGAGATGCGATCCTATCGATTAATCGTTCTATCGAAAATTATTGTGAATACGGATTTAGAACTGTTTTTCAATTGGACGACTTCTGAACGTCAGCGAGATCTAAACTGTTTATACGTGAATTAGGCCACAGGTTCAGACCTTATTCTTTGGAAATATGTACAGTGGACCACAGTTCCAGCTTTTCCGTTTTTTCTCTCGCTTTCATCAAGTGGTAATTCTTTGCGATAGAGCGAGACGAGATGACCAGAAATGGGTAGCTGGAACTGTATCTCATAGTAAGCCTTTCGCTGACGCCCGATGCTTACAAAAGTGTAGACAAGAGGAGAGAAGATTTTGGTCTATCTACAAGTTACATTACAACGCATAAAATGTTAAAGGAAGATCGTCGATTCGTCATACGCATAAAGTGAAAAATCTATGATAACTGGCCGTCAGAAAAGGGACAGCTCTTGTCCTGCAGGGGCAAAACACATCTTAAAATCCAAGTAAAGGAAAATAGTTCGTGGCACCCAAACTCAATCCCCCAAAGCAGATAAAAAGTTCGCAACACGTCTTTGTTCTAATTGGCGTAAGGTTGTGTTGTCTTCAAAAATCAAAATTTTCTTTATTTGTTTAGACTAATTAAATTAGTTCTTGCAAATCGTCAAATGCTCTTAAGGAGCCTATACATGTCTCATTCTTTTTTTGCCCTACCAGCGCTTCGAGACAAACATTTGGCAAGTGCTGAGAAGAAGCGCCGCAACAAACTCAGTCACCACTGTCTGCCGGTTTAAAAATATAAAAAAGTAGGAAGTTACAATACATTCAGAAGCAAGTTACTTACCACGCGCTCCCGTTGATAGAAGGTGGCCTTTAAGACGCCCATCTAGCACGAGACCGCGTGGCAGTTTTGAATATATTTATTTAGTGCCGTGCTAATTTCTAGGTTAATTGTTGCGTTTTGTTTGTCTTTTTGGCCACGAACTATTTGAAGCTGACTGTATTACAACAAACATCGATAGTTTTAGAAATGCTACATACATATTCCAAATTGGGTGTTATTGGCTCTATGATACCTCCGCCTTGCTTGCCGAGTGCGCCACCAGACCATCCCATTTTCAACATCATTCTAGAAAGAAATACATTCGCGTTGCTGTAATATCCTTTGATAAAAGGTTTAGCCTAGGCGCAGACCACCGATTTTTAGTTGGGTCGAGCTGTTGATCAGTATGGAGATGTATGAACGTGCGCACATTACGCCGATTTGGTATCGGCCGATCCTTTATACAAATTAGAATCGGGCTCAACTATAAAGTCGGTGGTCTGCATGTTAAGCAGGGTATTCATCTAGCCGTGTAGCATGTAATGTATCAGATACTGTATCAAGTGAGTACATAGGCACGAGCCCGCTGCGAGCTGCTCGCGCGTGGTTCGCAGGGAGACCGCAGCGACCCGCCGAGTGGCGGTATCACTGCGAGCACAAAGGCGGCTCGCAGTAGGATTCAGGAGCTCGCAGACAGATACGCGATGACCATGGACGAGCCGTACTCACTTGAAGGTTGGTTACATTACATGCTACGTTACGTGCTACATGGCAGGTGAGTACCCTGCCTTACGTTTAGCAGCGGCTATCGGCGATTTAGTCGCTTTGTAGAAGCTGAATGCAGCGACCACACATTCCACACCGGCCCACTTAAAAACGCCAAACAGTTACAGCAGTCGCTAAAACGCGCGATTCCGATACCGCGTTTAGTTCAAACGCATGAAGTCGCAAAATCGCATTGCTGCATCGATACAGTCGCAAAATCGCCGATCGCCGACGCTAAGGCTGTGTTGCACCATCTTATGGTGCGTCCACACTGGGCGAACGGGCTCGCGCGGCAAACTCGACATCCTGCTCACTCAACAGCAGGGTGAGCAGGATGTCGAGTTTGCCGCGCGAACCCGTTCGCCCAGTGTGGACACACCATTACATTAAGAGCCATTTTACATTTTCGTGCGAATTTCTAAGATTTCGGAAGCATGAATTACTATCTTAAGCAACACCCAGAGATTATTTATTAACTGAGAAAGATAGGCCAATCCTTGTTGTTGACCATTAATGTAACGGATTTACTAAAACTCTTTTGCTTAATTCGCAGTGCCCCATCTCCCACAACCATTTTACGGAAAAATTGCCGCAGACTCATTTTCAAAGTCCTGTATCTATTATTTATGCTCGTATAATAAACTTAAAAATATATAGTAATCATCGGACATATATTCTTGTAGTCCAATAATCAAACGGATTCTTGAATTTTATTACCATTATTGAGTAAAATCTAAAAATAATTTAGCAAATTTTTAAGATTTACGTCACATTTTGATCGTAATTTTTGGTTTAAATACACAGCAATAACAGCAATAAAAGTATCCCAGAATAAAGAATATTCATTGGAGAATTGATTTCAACAGTTATTGTTTAAATATTAGTAACCACTTTGTCAAAATATTGATGTGAATAACAGTATAAATTACAATGCGCAAGCCGACATCGATTAGTACGGCGCGAGCGCCCGTCAAGGCAGGACCTGTGTCATTTTTCCCGCCATGACGTTTACGTGCGTTCGTGTCGTGAAGCGGTGATTTATACGGCGACCAAATATTTTTGATACTATGTCGAGAGGTCCCTGTTTCGAGTCGGCCGTTTGGTGTAGTGGTTCGAAACGGACTAATATGCCGAGAGGTCCCGGGTTCGATTCCCGGCTGAGCAGAAATTGAAATGATGAATTATAATTTCTTTGACGGGTCTGGGTATTTAATAAATAAATTATAAAAAGTATGTAAGTAGTATATCCAATAAGCTGGCTAGCACCCTTAACACAAGCATATTAGTTGCTTACTTTGGGACTAGATGGCGCTGTAAAACTGTCCAAAGATTTGTTTATTTATTTATCCGCTTTGAGTTTTGTTTCGTGAAGAAGAAAAAGAAGCGTTGTATCGAGAGAGTTTTGTTGTTAAATCTATACTCATAAAAGAGGAAAGATTTGATTATTTGTTTGTCTGAAGGCAATAGGCTACGAAAAAAAAATCTTTCACGATTAGAATCCTAAATGTTTTCTATGTAGGTTATAAAATATTTTCAAAAACTTTAGTCAAAATCTTCGATAATTTGACGTTTTAATAAATATTAATTTATTGTTTTCAATACGATTTCTTTACTAGTTTTTAGAAATTCTAGGATTTAACTAAAGTGTTTATATTTTATGCATAATTTATTAACTTCTAAAATATATTCTCTATTGATAGATGACGCTTCGTATTTTATTAAAATTATTACCTGACGAGGTTAAAAAGGTGTAGAATGTTATTATGGATTTAACTTGCTTCCATAGAGATATAGAGAGATGCTAAGTAATGCGCTGAGTTCGAAACTCAGTGTCGCATTATAAATTCACACACAAAGATATCAAAATATGTACTCATTATCCACTGCGATATCAGTATTCAACGTTCGAATAACCTTTAGTAGTATGCAAGCAATGTAAACTGTTTACATTATGCCGACGCTCCTGTCATCATTGCTTTCACAAGCAATATGTTCTGTTTTTGGGCATATTGTTGCGACACCGGCTCCGCCCCTTTGTCACTACAACAATAACTCATTACCCAGAATTTTTTTTGGGTGATAAAACTGTAGTGGTGTATATTGTTATTCTGGTCGACGCCAGGGATGGATGAGCGTCCGCTGTCGCTGGCGACAGGGTCTTCTGGTTTAGGTTTCAGGAAAAATGAAATCCACTCGTAGAAATTAATAAACTCAGTGTATTCACGAGAATAATTACACACAGCACGTCTAGTGCTCAGTTGAGAGAGACTCTAGAGACGTATTGGAACTGAGTGAACCAACAACGGTCTTGCGATAGGAACATCCGACCCGAGTGATAGTTGAACACAGACTGACTAGTACCAGGCCTCTGTCACTCGCCTATGCCGGCCGAGATAATTACCTACAGCGCGCGACAACTCTAAGTTGCAAATCAATCAGGGCCGCCACGCGCGTGTGTACACACGCGTACATAAACACGCTAGGTCGATCATCGTCGCAATCAAGGTTTATTGTACCAACAGCACTGATTTTCCTCTTTATAATGGAAAATCGTAATATTTAGAAATAATAATTAACTGTAGTAATTTAATTAATTAAAAATAACAGGAATTACAAACAAATGTGTTACAGAAAATAAGTTATCTACTAGACTTATGTATTATTTATGTGGTAACACATCCCACTACGTAATCCACATATTGATATATGAAACTATGTAATATAGAGCGAGGCAATTACAATTTTAGCTAATAAAACCATTAACTTTACTTCACCGTGTCTTGTTTCCGACAATACACCTTTTAAAACGTTTGTCCAATTTCGAATTATCGCAACACTGAAGTTTATTAATAGGTACTTTGGAGTTGGTACGATATACAAACACCACTAGATTAACGTTTACCAATCGTAAATACAATAAATGCTTCTTAAAATTAAGTTTTTATTTATTTTACTTTGCTTAAACAACCCTGACGCTTGAGCTGCGAGGTAGATAAATTCTGATCACAAAAAAATTGCGCTCTTATGAGCGTAGTATTACGGTGCGATTTCGAATGCAGGTTCGTTGGAAATTTTGCATTTTTTTTTTTTTTTTTTTTTTTTTTTTTTTTTTTTATGCATAACAAGGCAGGTATTTGACCACAATCGCACCTGATGTTAAGTGGGATGCAGTCTAGGATGGTACATATCTGCCCTGTAAGTGCTTATTCACTCTCGCCTTGAAGAGGCCCGGATTATAGTTTTCGGGAAAGACAGCAGCAGGCAACGAATTCCAGTCCCTAGCTGTTCGCATTATAAAAGAGTCATCGAAACGCTTAGTGCGAGCTGGTGGAATGTCAACAATATAGGGATGGTACGCTAACCTGCGTCTGGTTCCCCGATGATGGAAGGGGGCTGGTGGAATTAATTCGTGTAATTCTTTCGCACATTCTCCGAAGTGTAGCCTGTAGAAAACCGATAGGGATGCTACCTTACGGCGATGGTCAAGTTCCTGGAGCGCCGCTTCAACAAGGGTAGGGCTGTCGATAAGTCTTCTGGCACGCCTTTCCACCGAATCCAAAGTAGCCAAATGTTTCTTGGCAGAGCCGTCCCAGAGGTGGCAGCAGTATTCCATGCAAGGTTATTACCGTTAAAATGTCGGCATCTGATCAATTGCGATTTCTGTTGCTACTATTATGTATTCTGTGCTAATACTGCTGTACTGTACTGTAAAGTTTCATCAAAATCTGTTCAGTAGTGTTTGCGTGAAAGAGTAACATACATCCTGAATTCCTGACATCCACACAAACTTTCGTATTTATAATATTAGTAAGACTAGTAAGAAGTAACATAGTAAGATGAATTATTTTAGTTATTTGTTTAATAACAATAATATTTATTTATTTATTTCTTAGCTCTGTCTGATAATGGATCTTGAGGAGTTGCAATGGCCACCTCCATTGCAACTCCGTAACAAAACAATAGAACCCTATGGAGTTTGGGCTTGTGTAATTCGCCTTGACGAATATTTCGTCCCTAAATGATATCCAGAGTCCGATGATGGAGCTGTAAGGGGGCAGATTTTTTTTCACTATGTTGACTGTCTTTATTTTGTACTTAATATAATATTTTACATATTATACCTAGTCGTGTTTCATTATTAATCGAATTATAAAAATCTTTAAAAGACTAAATAAACTCTATTAAAATTTTAAATTAATTTATCAAGTTTATTAACCGTATTCTACCTTAAAATTAATTACTTATATCAAGTCTTAATACGGTCACGGTTCAAGATTTTTTTGTCCATTTCGGCGTTCTTTTTACTCTTTTGTCGTTGCGTTGACAGTTTTCAGCTAAATTCGCGCGGAATATTTTTGTGAAATGGCTCTTAACTTTGACAAACGTCAAAAATCGGTCAAACTCCATAAAAAAAACACCGGTTATCGATATAGTTACGGTTAAAGTTTGGTGGTGCAACTCAGCCTAAAAGTAGCATGTCTGCTATGGCCCATAAAGTCAAATGAAATTATTTTATAGATCTTTTAATAACTCACTTTTCTGCCTTACTTATAGAACTCGAACTTATAGGTGTCTCGAACAACTTCCCAAGTTTCCGCTGATAGTTGGTTAGCCTGGGTTGAAACTTAGGTCCAGTTTTGCAGGATTTTTCGCTGGGATCTGGGCTGGAGTCATCTGGTTCTATGCTGTGAGCTGATATGAACTTGGGGCCAATGCTAGCATGAATGGCTGAGATGAAGCTGGTAGCAGGAGAATCACCAGCTGTTTTGGCACTAGGAATCGGGGTATCATTGACAGTAGACGCAGTAGTGCCAGATAAAATTGGTCTACCTTTAGAGGTAGTGATAGCTGTGATGCTGGTAGCTAAAGAATCGCTAAGGGCTGCTTTGGTACTGGGTGGAATTAGGATATCACTGGAGGTTGATGCTACCTTGCTAGATATGTCAGCAATGAGATCCGAAATAGTGCAATCAATAGATTCGCTGCCAGCTGGTTTTGTACTGGGATCTGGGATATCACCAGCAGTGGCGGATGTTGGGACAGTTTTAGCAGCCGATAATATGTAACTGACAGCTGGAGAGACAGTAGGAACTGGTTCTGCAGTAGAAGTCAGGGTAGTGTCATTAGAGTCAGGCTTATGAGCCGAGAGACTGGCTGATATAAAACTGGCAGCTGCAACTGCCTTCTTAGCTGGAAGAGCTTTCGAACCAATGTGCATAGAAGAAAGTGGTTTAGAAATGGAAGCCAGATACGTGGTAAGTGATGGGACATTTCGATCCTGCGGTTCAGTTATTGAAGTTAAGGCATCGCTGGCAGCTGGACCTTGATTGGTAGCTGGGATAGCCACAGAAGCTGCAGCCTCAACAGTTGGAAAAATATTGAGAGCTATTTTACTAGTTACATTGCTACTGACAGCTGAAACGGAGCTAATAGATGAGTCAGTCATAGGGGCTGAGGTATCTTCTGTAACTGAAATATTAGCAGCTGAAATAATGGGAGCTGGAATTGTCGCTGTCGAAGTTAAGACAGGGCTTATAGATGAGCCAGATTTAGGAGATAATTTAGACATCAGATCAGAATCAATAACGAGACCTGGAATTGACCTGCGCCTTGACAAAGGTCTAGATTTTGGAGTAATAGAAGCTGGATTAGCTTTAGAAGCTGGAAGAATGTTAGCACTGGGAGTAGGGATGTCACTAACTGAGGTGTTAGCTAAGTCCTCAAGTTTAGTAGCCAAGATGGTGGTGGTAGGTGATACATACACAGAAGTTGTATTAGCTTTAGGATCTGGGAGAATATTAGCACTGGGAGTAGAAATATCACTAGTAGTTGAAGTAGTGCTAGCAAATGATTCAGCTCCAGCAGTTAAGTTAGACTCTGTAGCCGATATAGAGCTGGCTGCAGGAGTAATAGGACTAGGCTGAGTGGGATTGGGAGTTGGATCAGCTATGAGAGTTGGAGTTGCAGAGTTAGTGTCCATTGATGAAATAGTCACAGGAAATGAAGTAGCTGACATTATGTTGGAAGTTGAAGCTATGTTAGGATTAGCTATAGCGCTGGCTGCTGAAGTAATATTGGGACTAGCATTGGGTGTTACATCAGTTTTAAGAGCTAAGTTAGTATCAGTTGATGGGATAGATTTAGGATTTGAAATAGCTGACATTAACTTGGAAGCAGGATTAGGATGAATAAAGCTGGTTGCTGGAGTAATATTGGCACTAACCTTGGGTTTTGCATCAGCGTTGAGAGCCGAGTTAGTGTCCATTGATATAATAGCTGGAGCTGTAATAGCTGATGTTAAGTTGGAAGAGGAAGCTATGTTGGGATACAGATCATATTTGGCCTCTGGGTTTGTGTTGGGAGAGGATTTAGAGATGCTAGGCCCGGATTCATCCTTGGGTACGGAATAACTATAATCACTGCTTTTGAGATATGGATTACCGTTGGAATCCCACCAGTACCTGCAATAGTATAATATCTATAAGTAGTTTGTATTTAACTATCAAAATATAACAATACTAGCTTTTGCCCGCGGCTTCACCTGCGTGAACTTAGTTTGTCACAGATCGTCATAAATTATAGCCTATATGTTATTCTGCGTTATAAAGAATAATACTGTAAAGTTTCATCAAATCCATTCAGTAGTTTTGTGAAAGAGTAACAAACATCCATCCAGACATCCAAACTTTCGCATTTATAATATCAGTAGGATTTTATTAATAACTAGCTTTCCGCCCGCGGCTTCGCCCGCGTGGAATTTTGTCTGTCACAGAAAAACTTTATCGCGCGCGTCCCTGTTTCAAAAACCGGGATAAAAACTATCCTATGTTCTTTCCCGGGACTCAAACTATCTCTATGCCAAATTTCATCAAAATCGGTTGCGAGGTTTAAGCGGGAAAGCGTAACAGACAGACAGACAGACAGACAGACAGACAGACAGACAGACAGACAGACAGACAGACAGAGTTACTTTCGCATTTATAATATTAGTTGGGATATGCTGTATAATAAGGGATCAAAATCTATTGTCAATGTAAAACTAGTTTTAAGGATAATACAAGACATACCTCCAGTTTATACTTGCAATGATATCATGTCAACACATCGACAATGACCCAATTGAACCCAATTTTTTGGTTCTTATTAGAAAAAACATTACTACAAACTGACTAAAGGCATCCTACTAATATTATAAACATAAAAGTTTGGATGTCTGTATGTGCAGATGGATGTTTGTTACTCTTTCACGCAAAAACTTCTGAACAGATTTTGATGAAACTTTACAGTATTATTGTTTATAACCCAGAATAACATATCTTAGGCTATAATTTATGACGATCTGTAACAAACAAAATTTCACGTGGTTGAAGCCACGGGCAAAAGCTAGTAAAGAATATAACGAAAGCTAAAGTCTGTTGTATCCAACACTGTAATAGTATTATGTAATAACATACATATCTTAATCTAAATGTATATGTCGTTGGCCGTTCCTTGAAATGGCCACATTGTTATATGCCCGGGCACATCACAGCGTGAAACACCAAATTTTCAAAATTTTACAAGGAAATTGTGGCATTTCTTTAATTTTAAGCCTGTCACGGACAGCTTAACTTAAGAAAGAAAGAAAGAAAAAGTGTTTGATGCAAGTGCAAAATAAACAAGACTTCAGAGACTAGTTCATGAGATTCTGTCATAAAAATGTAGGTATAGATTACATACTTATCCGTTTCGAGCTCTTCCTTGGACACAATTCTTCTGTTTATCTTGTCTCGCTGCCCATTCTTTTCATTGTAGTACTGGTATACATGATTAACATCTGTAGGGGCGACTATATTTGGCACTACCGGCTTGTATGGAAGGAGCCATGATTCGTAGAGGTACTTGGGGTGTTCGCCGCTCATTTTGGAAATACTGAGCTCACTTGTAGCACTCTTTCATAGTTAAATAAGTTGTTATGAACACCTTCTGACCTAACCTCTAACTTATTTAATGGTTGGTAAATGATACAGGAAATTATCTCACGTTACGGTATACATTCTAAAGAGGAAGAAAAACCTATCTAACTATAGATACTTGTGCAAAATACAATACACATTTTGCACGCCGACCGCCCGATCAATAAATTATGACAATTGACAGTTCCGTTTTGTTGACACAGGTATGTTTTGTAAACAAAAACAAACAGGTGTTTTGACAGATGCGTTTAGTTTTATGATTGATAGGTTATGTTACTATACTTCGAGTATAACTTACAAGGAGAGGGCAAAGCCAGGCTTACCATAACCATAAAGTATTGCAATAGAATACAATCGTCCTTCATTACTTCCCAAGCAAAATAGCTCCAAAAAGATGATCGACTTTCTACTGATGCAAGGATAAGGTTAAAATAGGAAAATAAGTAAATAATTAAACTAGAAATTATAATTTCAACAATTTATTCTACATAATTTAAATATCTATACACTGTGTAAAATAACACATTAGGTAAACCATGATTTGTTACAAAAGCTTCACTTAAAATTAATATTACACTTATACAACTATGCAACATAATTGGCAAATAATGATTTGGAGATACAATATTAATCGTGACTTAAGCAAAAACTGATACGTTCAACTTACATAGACATTGCCTTTAATATTGCGAAAAAATAAATCCAATCTTAAAACGCGACAAAAACGGTGCCGACTCCATTGCTGTGCTCGATTTCAGGCTTGACGTCATAATGAATCCAATATGGCGGCCGTTAAGGGGGTACTTCAGTGCAGTAATTCATACTGGGTTCCAATGTGTTACTTTATACATTTTGATTGATGAAGATGAGCGCCCACGAACGATATCTGTAAAAAAAAATACCAATTTAAGAATGTGTTCACAAAGTTATAACGGGGCGTGTTTAAGTGCCCTGGAAAAGGCCTATGTACCTACTGTATAAACTATTTCATTTCATTTCAATGTCCAGGGAACTACTTAAGATTCACTGGTTGGGTTTTATTCGATACTGTCATTGGAACCGCAACGAAACTAATCGGTAATCGCTGCCGGAGTCGACAATTTTAGCAAAAAGTCGATGCCCGGCTCCATTTGTGGTGCTCGATGCAAGTATCACCTGTATAGGTCGCACAAGCAGGGCGTCGGGTCCGTGTATAAAATATGTATAGTCAACGAAAAACACATGACGAAACCCATGGGCGTACCCATCAGCAGCTGCTACAGTCGCTTTGAAAGAACTAACGTGACGTTCATAAGTGCCACTTGTGGTCTAAACTGAATAAATATTTTTGATTTTGATTTTTGATTTTTTTGATTCTAAGTCAAACGATCTGACCTAAAGAGAAAGACGACTTGCCTCTAGGAAAGAAGCTGGGTATGCCCATGGAGAAACCCAACCAATGTTCCGTGGAATATCATACTGTCATCGGGCTCGCAACTAAATTAATCAGAAGAACATATTTTCGAAGTAAGGTCGATGCCGGCTCCATGATGCTTGTAATGATGACCTCAAGTCTCAACTCTCGTTATGCGACCTATAAGGTGTTGCCACAAACGTAAAAAACTACCAAAATAGTAGTTTTAGCGCGTAATTATATTGCTGTCGCGCTCTCACTCACTGCGGCCGCCCTTCGCACAGTCGCGACAGCAATACAATTACGCGCGAGCGATAAGAATGGGTAGCTTGGGGTCATTGGACGAAATTCTACGTGCTCGGCGGCCGGACTATACACAGGAGTTGCATCGGTAGGAACGCGAGGTGTGTCCCGTGGGCTAGGGTGTGATACTCACGGGTCTACTCGGTCATCCAGTAGAAGCGCGAGCTGTGGCGCGCGGGGCGGGCAGCGTCGCGCTCCGCGTCGGGCAGCGCCGGCGTCGGGTCCGTGTATATGGTCAACGACAAACACATGACGAAACCCATGGGCGTACCCATCAGCAGCTTCTACAGTCTAGTCGCTTTGAAAGAACTGTCAAACGATCTGACTTAAAAATGACTTGCTCCCATGAAAAAACCGAACCAATGTCCCGGGAATATCATACTGTCATTGGACTCGCAAGGAAATTAATCAGAAGAACATAGGAGCAGTTCGAAGTTAGTACTGAAAAGAAGTTAGGCAAAAAGTCGATGCCGGCTCCATTTATGATGCTCGATGCTTGTAGTGATGACCTCAAGTCTCAACTCTCGTTAAGCGATCTATAAAACTGCTAATTTTTTTTCGTCTTTTAAATCGTGCAGTGTTGCCACAAACAGGAAAAAACTACCAAATTAGTAGTTTTAGTGCGAGCTATGCCTGTATAATGGTGACTCACGGGTCTACTCGGTCATCCAGTAGAAGCGTGAGCCGTGGCGCGCGGGGCGGGCAGCGTCGCGCTCCGCGTCGGGCAGCGCCGGCGTCGGGTCAGTGTATATAGTCTTCGGCTCTGGCTGGGGCTTCGGCCTGCGAACAAAGCAAATTAGACCTGTATAAAAATACCTTTGAAGCTTAAAATTAGGCCTTTACTCTTCGTACTACAGGGTACTGGAGGTTTTAAATAATAATGACCACTTGGCCTAGTGGTCGCATACCGGATTACTAAGTATAATGGGTAGCTTGTCGCAGAAAGAATTAATATATCGGGCGCGCACCCCTTTCAAAAACAATGGTAAAACTATCCTATGTTTCTCATTTTAACAAATTATAACATGAAGTAGGTTAATTATTACCTATCGGTGGACAACCGCATGAAAATCAGTTATCGCGATCGCTTTTTCGCGTCTATCTGTCACGACAGTAGGTAGAGCTTTTGTTTTATATTTATACCACAGTGGGTCTAGCTAGACAAAGTGCACAGTATAATCGCAAACCAGTCGAAAAGTGGTCGAAATACCTTTTTTTTTTTTGGATGGAGTTTTGACGGATTCGATTTTCGATTCGATCAAAAAGTGCATTTTGTCTAGACCCACAGATCTCCCCAACCCATCTGACCAGGATTCTGAGTGCGTACCCTCAGAATCCTGGTCAGATGGGTCAATGGATGGATGGATCAATGCCAAATACTACATTTGTCTCTGGTGAATTCGAAAGAGCTGTGCTCCTGTTATGCCTATGGAGACCAATAACCTGATGATGAACTCACCTCTGATAAACGACGGATTAGCATGCTGAAGTGGCAGTGGGCAGGGCACATAGTACGTAGAACTGACGGCCGATGGGGCAGCAAGGTTCTGGAGTGGAGGCCGCGTAACGGAAAACGCAGCGTGGGACGTCCACCCACAAGGTGGACCGACCAAGCAGGAAGGCGCTGGATGCAGGACGCTACCAACCGTGCGATGTAGAAGTCATTGGGGGAGGCCTATGTTCAGCAGTGGACGTCCTGTAGCTGCGATGATGATGATGAAATTGGAGAGGGTTGTGCTTCGCAGTGACGATTAAACGACTTTTTTTATGCAGGAAAAGGCAGGTATTTAACCGCAATCGTAGGTATTAAGTAAGATGTAGTCTAGGATGGTACATATCTGCTCTGTAAGTGCCCTGACTCGATGATGATGAACATCTATACTAATATTATAAATGCGAAAGTAACTCTGTCTGTCTGTCTCCTTTTCACGCCTAAACCACTAAACCGATTTTGATGAAATTTGACATAGAGATAGTTTGAGTCCCGAGAAAGGACATACGATAGTTTTTATCCCGGTTTTTGAAACAGGGACGCGCGCGATAAAGTTTTTCTGTGACAGACAAAATTCCACGCGGGCGAAGCCGCGGGCGGAAAGCTATGTTTCTTATAACACTGACCTCTTGGTGTCGTGCACGCGCGCTTCGGTGAAGTAGCCGAAGCCCGGGCGCTCCAGCTGGAGTTTTTCCAGCATACACTTGTCGAACACGCCCTGGGTCTTGCGGCACCTGGAAACGATCGTAATCACATTAACCTCAATAGTTTAGGTCAGGGGTGGCGACGCCGCCGCCGCGCCATCAAAACATAATTTTGCCTGTCCACTTGTACTGTTGTTACCGCCTGGTCCGTGAGCACGTAGAATTTTGTCCTATGACCCCAAGCTACCCAGAAAAGAAAAAAAATACTGTTAATATTGTTTAATTACTTACGAACTCAAGCTAAAGTCTCCGGAGCTCTTGTCGACGCAGTTGGCGTACTGACCGAACTCACTGAGGCACGTCTGCTTCACCTTCCGGAAGAACTCCATTGTGCACGCCGTGACCACCTTCCCCTCGTTGATGCATTTGCGGGGATCGTTCTCCTCGATACGGCATAGCATGAACTCCTGGAATATATTTCAAAATAAATAAATAAAGTTTTTATTTTCACAAAACAGTTTTGACTACAAAAAATAAATTCATTAAAAATATTTGTTTCGTTAATTCTTGAGGCACCCTGTGTGGGCAAAAGCCTCCACCATCTTGCTCCACTTTTGCCTGTCCTGGGCTAAATCGATCCATTTCATAATTATTAGCATTCAATTTAACATTTCGATGTATTAATGAGCCTGAATGATATTAAATATGATACTGGTACACAGAGAAACAAAAGAAGATACTGTAGAGTGTAGACTTAGATTTAATCTTAACACTAGAGTACACGCGCGGCCTACTAGAGTAGACCAGGGTAACATTTTACGCTATAACTTTTTAAGAACTTGCGCCAGAGAGCTGGTATTCCAGGAAAGCCTCGTTGACTAAATTGTCAATAAGCCATTAAAGCTTGGGTCGCTAGGCGTCTACGCACTTTTCTAAAATTGGCCGTCAAAACTGCGGGTCTACTCAAAAGCCCGAAATCACTCACGAAAAAAATGATGGAAGACTTGCAAAAAATGGATTTACCCCATGTACCAGGCAGTAGAAAGTCTTGAATACTATGACAGATAAAAAACAAATCATATTTTTGCAGTAATTTTTTTTTTTGCTAACATGGATCTCAGAGTGCAATTTTGGTCCAAAAAATTTACAACTTTTTAAATTGTTTATAATGTTTTATCCCAAATAGTTATACAAAGGAACTTTGATTATAAAAGAACTATAATAAACACTTTAATCATTTACATAATAATTTTATTCATAAATTGTTTACAAACTGATTTACACTGATTTTAAATTGGCTTACCAGAGTAGGCCGCGCATGTATTGGTGTAAAAAAAGGGGCGCGTGTACTGCAGTGTTAAGAGTGTAAATGAAAGAAAGAAAAGAAGAAATGGTTCTAACCTAAGGGCTTTTTTATTATCATAATTTCATTATATTTAATTAAAGCCTTAATTATATGCTATCTTCTTCTTCTTCTTTTCAGCCAAATGACGTCCACTGCTATGTTCCACATAAATCCTTGGTCAGAGGTTGCAAGTTTTTGTCATAAAAATATTGATAAGAAATTCCATAGAAATAAAAATAATAACAAAACATAACCTCTTCAGCAGAAGATTATGCAATCATTTTAAACTAGTTTAGAGCCTGTATTAATTTAATTCAAAGCACTAGAACCTTTATAAACTATTTATCGTACAAAATAAACGTAATACTTACATTGTTAGCGTGTTCACAGTATTTTCCCAAGTGGAAAGAACTTGCCATCAAAGTAGCAGCCGATAAATTGACCTCTGGCACGGTCAATTCGGACTCCTCCGGAAGATGCACATCATTAGTCAACACCATTTTTATTTATTTACCCTTCACAGCAAATTTTATAAGATAAATACCGAAATAAATAAGAAAAATTCTTCCACAAAATCCGTGGAAGAATTTAGGATTATAGGATGGCCAAATAGGAATGTTTTGACCGTATGGTGATAGATAGAGAAAACGTATCTGATAAGTGTAACGAGGAAAAGAGATGCATAGAAGTACGCAGTATACTTGTTTTGGTCGGTTATTCTTATGACTTTGACAGATCGACTGGCACAGCTGCTGACAACTGATCGAACACCGTTTCGTTTCATGCATTTCTAGTGAAAAAAGGCGGACTTATGCACAATATTATGGTTTTCCGGGTGGTAGGTACCTATGTAAGTTCTCACAAACGGGTAGGTATTGTAGTCATGTTATGCATTATTTAATAAACAGCATGTTAGTTTTATAATGCGTATAATTCCAACATTGCACAGTGCGCTGTTGAGACGAAACAAAAGTTATAAAGTATTGAGTCGAAGTACTCGCAGAATCCAGTCCGTATTTCAGTCCCTATCCGTTTATTTATAACAGTTACTTGGCTCTCTACATCAACATCTTATTATTTCTTCATGTTTTCCAAGCGGTTATCGTAAATGCCTTCAAGATATTCTTGGTTGTAGCTGGGGCGGCTCTCTAAAATAAATAGTTGAGCTAGATAACATTAACAAGTAGATAGAACTAAATTCAATAAAATAATGCAAAGAAGAGGTATCTTTATTACCTGCATATTGCTCAAATGCTTCTTCAGGCAACTGATAGAACTTTGGAATGTCGTAGCGATTGCCCTGTTGAACAAAACATTTTCATTTTATTAAATCTCATCTGAAACCGGTATTTCTTGAAAATAACTTGGTAAAACTAACATCTTATCTAGACTTACCGAATCATAGTTTCTCCGACCCATTCGTGGTATATTTTTGTTCGTTTTGATAACATAACCCATTTCTTGATCAAACGGGCCAGCACTTTCGTCACTCCTTCCAATTCTAGGTATATTATTTGGCTTCACAATCGAACAATCTACTTTCACCAAAACGTAGAGTAGGCAGTATGCTGCTAATACGTAAGACAGACTAGATTTCATTTTAAAAAGTTAGATTAAAATGGCGGGAACTCTGAACGAACTTCGTGAATGTTTTCCAACTTGTGATGAATTTAGGATTTTGGCTGCTGGTTTTATACAGGACAAATTCGATTGATCCCGTATTTTTGTGAGATCTTATCATCTTGGATCGAATTAGAATACAAATCGCCATTTAGATGTAATCTATGAAATGCGGGCATCGGAAAAGTTGGGATAAATGAGCTCTATTTTGCGAATAGATTCGCTGTTAGTGATAATGTGAGTTTGTAAAACTAACAGATCGCAATCATCTCTGTTACTAAGTAAGCAATTGGCTTCGCTTCACAATAACGCTACGACAGTTGTATTTTCAAAATGGGCAGGAACTAGTCTATGTGTAACATTCTAGTAATAAATAATTCAGTTCTGTGATCGCTTTGTTACATCATACGTGAGTACATATAATTCACTAACATTGGAAAAAAAATGAAACAAGAAAAGTCTAATGGAAAATAATGTGTATTTTGCTTAAATTTTTAATGTATTTTACATCTCTACAATGGTAGTTAATCATTTACCATCATTTCTCGCTCCTTTAAAAGGAAAATACAAAATAAACCTTGAGTAGTAAAGGTCAAGAACTAGATCACAAAATAATCACTTTTATAACAAATCATAAAACTTTATGACAATATAAAGTTCAGAACGATTGCAAAATATTGTTATGTACACTGGTTATAGATCGTTTCATCCACGAAGACGCGCCCCAACATTCTTCCGCTAATGTTTGAGTGTTATCGGTACAAGCTGAATTATCCATGAGTGCTCGGATCAAACTAACCGCCTCTGTGGTCTAATGGTAAGACCACCTGCTTCAGACTCAGAGGTCCCGGGTTCGATTCCCAGTAAGGGCAGATTGTTAGGTTTGGTTGGTGGTAGGGCTTGTTCTTAGTCCACCTGGCTAGCTACCACCATCTTACCTAAGTCTGTCGCCATAACAACAATGTTAACAGCATTGTTGTGTTCCGGCAGTGAGAAGTAAGATAGCCAGTTTATACGGGTGAAGCTCGCTTCTACCTTCGGCCTGATCGTCACTCACCATCAGGTGAGATACAGGCCAAGTCAAGAGCTTTCTCGTTGTGGATAAAAAAAAAGAACTCCCCGCACCCCGCGCTTCTCTCAAAAAAGTGGTGGGGCGCGTCTTCGTGGATGAAACGATCTATAGCGTCTCTCACTTTACTTAACGGCTAAATTCCTATAAATGATATGGCCTATCTCTCCCACTGCAAGTCAGAGGGTATGAACACTTTGTACTTGGGTGTGACTCCGCCCTTTTCTATGACGGCACGCGCTAATGAGAAAGGATCCAACTTCTTCTTCACCACTAGGAACCTGGGGACAAGAGGGGAATACTTAGTTTGGTAAAAAAATTAACACCACGCAAGAAATATCGTGAATATAACTCGTGCAACCTGTCTCAAACACTGAGGGGGCGCTATCTACAGTAAAATGTTTCCTCGGTTAGAAAAAAATCGTAGATCTGTGGCTGGTGTACGTGTTTATCTCAATTCTCGCTGCGCGATTTTCGCCTCAACTCTCGCTGCGAGTCTTGCACCACCCACCTGTCTTTGTCCGCGCCATAGCTCCGCGACTGGGGCCCGGCGCGCTGCGCCGCCTGGTGTAGGGTCGCGCGCTCGTCCTTACTGAACTCAGAACTGACCACCAGGTCTAGGTCTAAAGTGTCTGAGGCGAGGTAGCGCCGCATGAGCTCGTGTCACACAGTACACCCACCTGTCTCTATCCGCGCCATAGCTCCGCGACTGAAGGTAGACGCTAGTCTTGCTGAACTCCTGAACACCAGGTCCAGATCCAGAGTTATATAAGACACTACAGCCACCCACCTGTCCGTATCAGCGCCATAGCTGCTCTTGTCATAGTACATCCACCTGTCTCAAACGCTGGGAGGGGGCGCTACAGTATTATTGCCCCGGTTAGAAAAATATCTGATCTGTGGCTGGTGTGAGTACGTGTTCATCTCAATTCTCGCTGCGCGATTTTCGCCTCAACTCTCGCTGCGAGACTAGCACCATCCACCTGTCTCTATCCGCACCATAGCTGCTCGTGTCATTAGTACACCCACTTGTCTCAAACGCTGGGAAATCGCTAGAGCTGTGGCTGATGTGAGTACGTTTTCGTCACAACTCTCGCTGCGAGACTTGCACCACGCACCTGTCTTTATCCGCGCCATAGCTCCTTGACTGGAGCCCAGCGCGCTGCGCCGCCTGGTGTAGGGTCGCGCGCTCGTCCTTACTGAACTCGGAACTGAACACCAGGTCTAGGTCCACGGTGTCTGAGGCGAGGTAGCGCCGCATGAGCTCGTGTCACATAGTACACCCACCTGTCTCTATAGCTGCTCGTGTCATTAGTACACCCACTTGTCTCAAACGCTGCGAAATCGCTAGATTTTTGGCTGATGTGAGTACGTTTTCGCCCTAACTCTCGCTGCGAGGCTTGCACCACCCACCTGTCTTTGTCAAGAATTCGCCAGCCGTCAACTTGGTCGGACGTGTCAGCGCTATGAAAATATTGAATTTAATTATTCATTAGCAATATCGCGACCTACATTCTCAGAACTCGGAAGTGTTCTACTGTGTCGTTCGTTTCTAATTAGACACCGAACTTATAATGTTAAGTGATTCGACATAGTAATATGGAAGGAAGTCCCTTCAACCGGAGTGCGCTCACGCAGCGCAGCCCTCCGCCCACGCCCTCGCAGCACGCGCCCCCCGCCGCCCCCGCCGAGCACGTCATGGAACCACTCGAAGTGGTGGCCACTTCAGAACTCCAGAACTGGATGAAGAGCATCGAGCAGTGTCTGAATGAGGTGTGCATTATCTTATCGGAAGGAAAACTCAACACTGACCAGAAACTGAGGATTAGTAACCTGTGCAGAAGGGTGAGCCATGGAACATCCCAAATGGCCGTGCAGTACCAGTCGCTGAAGCAAAAAGCTATTCAAGCTCACAGTAACGTGCAGGTCCTCAAGGAAAACCAAGACCTTTCACAGCAAGTTCAAGACCTCAAAAACATAATTGAAGTGACCTCTAAACCAATCCCGGGAGCAGTCTCCTTTGCTGACATGGTTAGAAAAAGCCCTGACAATTTTATTCAGCCCAAAAATGTAAGTTCAGTGGCGATTTACCCCGCTGATAAAATGAAGTCAAGCGAGGAGACCAAGAACCTAGTGCAGAAAATTATCAAGCCTGATGAAATGAAATTGCACGTGAGAGGTCTGCGGAAGACTAGAAATGGCGGCGTCATCATCAGCACCGACTCAAAAGATGACATTGAAAAGCTGAAGCAATCGGCGCAATTAAAAACCTCTGGCCTTACTATAGACGAGACAAATAAACGGAAACCCAGGATGATTGTACTCGGAGTTCCTGCTTCTATGCAAGAAACTGAGGTTTTTAAATGCATTTACCAACAAAACTTAGCCGAGAAACTACCAAATACATCATTTGAAGCATTTATGTCATCTGTTAAGCTAAGTCATAAATCAGGTAAGAAAGATGCTGAAACCTGCAATTATGTCATAGAAGTCTCAGCTAAAATACGAAAGACCTTAATAACAAATGACCGAGTTTTTGTGAATTGGTCCTCGTGCCCTGTAAGAGATTTCACTCTGGTGACAAGGTGCTTCAAGTGTCAGCAGTATGGACATGCTGCAAAGACGTGTCGGGAGGCCACCATGACCTGCGGCCACTGCGGAGAAGTGGGTCACGCGCTGAAGGACTGCACGAAAAAGGAAGAGCCATCAAAATGTGCGACCTGCTTACACTTCAAAAAGCCCAGCAATCACAAGACAGGTGACGCTGAATGCCCTGCTAAAAAACTTGCAGAAACAAGATACATTAACTCCATAGACTATGAAGGCGCTTAAGGGCTATTGCGAGTTATTTGTGTTATACTTATTATTTATTATTAGATAGGTAGGTTAATTTCTGACTTAGATAGTGTATTCAATTTTGTTCCATTTATAATATTAGTAACTAACTGCAAAATTACCGATCACAGAACTGTTCTACTAACCTTAAAACCGAAATCATTGTACTCGTAAATTGTTATTTTTGTTGACACAGACACCTGCATGCCGTATGTAATAGAAAACGCTAAGTAAGCAATATTAAGTAGCACAATGTAACCATAATAAATGATTTTAATTCTTAGATTTTACTTAATGTGTACCTATAGATTTTAATTTTTAGTATAAACATAATTTGTATTGATAATAAATATAATTTGTTGATTGTTTATGTATAATATGTATTTTGCTAATGATAGTTAAATAAAGTATCGTTAAGCCTTTACTTCGCCTGAGATACAGGAAAAAATTTCCTAGTTCAGGCACATGTATAACTTTACCTTTTGTAGCATAAGATTAGCCTAGAGTTTAAACTGTCAAATAAGATATTCAATTCAACTTTGTCCACGCCATAGCTCCGCGACTGGAGCCCAGCGCGCTGCGCCGCCTGGTGTAGGGTCGCGCGCTCGTCCTTACTGAACTCAGAACTGAACACCAGGTCTAAGTCCAAGGTGTCGGAGGCGAGGTAGCGCCGCATGAGCTCGTGTCACACAGTACATCCACCTGTCTCTAACGCTGGGAGGGGGCGCTATATTGCTTTTTTGTAACCGGGGTTAAGCAGCCCCGGGGTCAAATACCTGTTTCTGTCCAAGCCATAGCCGCTCGTGCAACCTGTCTCAAACGCTGGGAGGGGGCGCTACAGTAAAATATTGCCCCGGATAGAAAAAACGTAGATCTGTGGCTGCTTCGCCTCAACTCTCGCTGCGAGACTAGCACCACCCACCTGTCTTTGTCCGCGCCATAGCTCCGCGACTGGAGCCCAGCGCGCTGCGCCGCCTGGTGTAGGGTCGCGCGCTCGTCCTTACTGAACTCGGAACTGAACACCAGGTCTAAGTCTAAAGTGTCTGAGGCGAGGTAGCGCCGCATTAGCTTGTGTCACACAGTATATCCACCTGTCTTTGTCCACGCCATATAGCTGCTCGTGTCATTAGTACACCCACTTGTCTCAAACGCTGCGAAATCGCTAGATTTTTGGCTGATGTGAGTACGTATCCGTCACAACTCTCGCTGCGAGACTAGTACCACCCACCTGTCTTTGTCCGCGCCATAGCTCCGCGACTGGAGCCCAGCGCGCTGCGCCGCCTGGTGTAGGGTCGCGCGCTCGTCCTTACTGAACTCGGAACTGAACACCAGGTCTAAGTCTAAAGTGTCTGAGGCGAGGTAGCGCCGCATTAGCTTGTGTCACACAGTATATCCACCTGTCTTTGTCCACGCCATATAGCTGCTCGTGTCATTAGTACACCCACTTGTCTCAAACGCTGCGAAATCGCTAGATTTTTGGCTGATGTGAGTACGTATCCGTCACAACTCTCGCTGCGAGACTAGTACCACCCACCTGTCTTTGTCCGCGCCATAGCTCCGCGACTGGAGCCCAGCGCGCTGCGCCGCCTGGTGTAGGGTCGCGCGCTCGTCCTTACTGAACTCGGAACTGAATACCAGGTCTAGATCTAAAGTGTCGGAGGCGAGGAAACGCCGCATTAGCTCGTGGGCCGCGCGGCGTAGCTGACGCATGTCGGACGAGCCGCTGCCTAGGCCGGCTCTGTTCACCTGGGAGGTTAGGGGGCATCCATTAAATTACAATTAAATGCTTTTGAAAAATTGTTAAACAAATAAAATAAAATAATTTTATTACGTGAGGCGTTTAACGCGACTTATGCCCGTTTTCTCCATAAATCCCTTATGTTGAAGTGACCCCTATGGTAACACATAACAGGAATTTTGTTTACAAAGAAGTCACTTAAAAATTAGGGATTGATGGTCAAAAAGGGGAATTACACTAAAATACGCATTTTGAACAATCTCACGTGAGATTAGAGGGAGGGTCGAGCTAAATCTCACGATACCCAGAGTATAATCAAGTTCATAAATATTACTCAGTATCAAATAAGACGTTTTGAGCCGAAAGTTAGTCGTCCGTTTGCACGGAAAACTTTTTTTACAATGGAATGGTATAAAATTTTTTGGCTCCGTGAAGTGAGGTAAGATAAAAAAAACTACATTTGAAATATCAAACTCGATTTCAATACATCGTTGAAAGCTGAGCATGACGTCACATAGACATAGACGACGCCGCGTAATTAAAACGCAGCAAATTACGAAATTACGTCACCGGGTTTTATGAGATTTTTGACAAATGAAAAGTACTGGATAAATCATGCATATTTGATAATTTTTCGTCCAGTAGGCAAGAGGCACTTGAGGATGCCAAAAGAGCAAAACTAAATGTGGTATATATAAAACCACGCATATTCGATGATCGTCCGTCCATTGTACAACACTTACCAGCTGCATGTTGGGCTTGATGGGCTCGGCGATGCCTTGAGCGTCTGCACCTAGCCCGCCGCCTTTCCAGCCCATAAGCTTCATCATTCTGTGGACGTGAATGTCACTATAATTACTGATCCATATACCAAATAAAATGAGAACTTTAGTCAGTGTGCTTAGTGCGAGTTTACACCAAAAGTCATGCAAAATAAAAAATGTTTTCATGGATTTTTTATCGCGCTGATCACTAACGACGACGTTCAATACAAACTCGCACTAAGCACAGTTTTTAGACATTTGTTTTACCAACTCGAAATCTACTGATTTTTCCAAATAAGAAAAATTTAATAAAAATCTCATTGATTACAATATTATTTTTATGTAGGTACTATGTATTTTAATAATAATCTTCTATACAAATAAAGACTCCTTTTTTACTGTGACTCCATTGACAATCATAGATCTCGTCCCTAGCGTTGCTAGAGTTGCGTCGCGCAGCGAGAGATGAGGCGAACAACATCTGATTATTCTGTATACGCTCGCCGTGCTGACGTCTTGCGTAGCCTAACTATAGGGTCCTAACGAATATTAGTATAAAATAAAATAGCAGACTGTATAAAAATAGGTGAGCTGTTATTCTCGCCAGCCTAATTACAGGAAATTATCTAATATACGCGGTAATCGTGCGTCGACAGTGGTGTCCAAAGGCGAGTGTGTGAGCAGAGCGCAGCCGATGATGACGCTGTCGGCCCGAGGTGACGTTAGTCATCATACGCCGCCCGCGCGTTGTTGGCTTCCCAACACTAACTGACAGGTGCTTTCTCCCGTCTCAGTCTCCTCTCTGTCGCGGTGCGAAAAGTCCACCTTATCTTTCGCTGCGCGACACTACACAGTTTGGGAACCACTAAAGTCCGGTCGCCGATCGCTCGCGCGTAATTATATTGCTGTCGCGAATGTGCGACGGACTGTGCGAGCGCAACAGCAATATTTACGCGCGAGCGATAAGGATGGGTAGCTTGGGGTCATTGGACAAAATTCTACGTGCTCGGCGACCGGACTTTAGACTGGACATACTTGGTAACGACGCTGTTCTCGATGGGCGCTCCGAAGATGTCCGGGCGCGCCGTCACCTCGCTCATGGAGATGCGCTCGCCCTGAGCCAGATACTGCTCCTTCACCAACACGCTGCTGGCTCGCTAGCGGAGCCCTAGCTTCAGTACATACTTGGTAGCGACGCTGCTGGCTCGCTAGCGGAGCCCTAGCTTCAGTACATACTTGGTAGCGACGCTGTTCTCGATGGGCGCTCCGAAGATGTCCGGGCGCGCCGTCACCTCGCTCATGGAGATGCGCTCGCCCTGAGCCAGATACTGCTCCTTCACCAACACGCTGCTGGCTCGCTAGCGGAGCCCTAGCTTCAGTACATACTTGGTAGCGACGCTGCTGGCTCGCTAGCGGAGCCCTAGCTTCAGTACATACTTGGTAGCGACGCTGTTCTCGATGGGCGCTCCGAAGATGTCCGGGCGCGCCGTCACCTCGCTCATGGAGATGCGCTCGCCCTGAGCCAGATACTGCTCCTTCACCAACACGCTGCTGGCTCGCTAGCGGAGCCCTAGCTTCAGTACATACTTGGTAGCGACGCTGCTGGCTCGCTAGCGGAGCCCTAGCTTCAGTACATACTTGGTAGCGACGCTGCTGGCTCGCTAGCGGAGCCCTAGCTTCAGTACATACTTGGTAGCGACGCTGCTGGCTCGCTAGCGGAGCCCTAGCTTCAGTACATACTTGGTAGCGACGCTGTTCTCGATGGGCGCTCCGAAGATGTCCGGGCGCGCCGTCACCTCGCTCATGGAGATGCGCTCGCCCTGAGCCAGATACTGCTCCTTCACCAACACGCTGCTGGCTCGCTAGCGGAGCCCTAGCTTCAGTACATACTTGGTAGCGACGCTGCTGGCTCGCTAGCGGAGCCCTAGCTTCAGTACATACTTGGTAGCGACGCTGTTCTCGATGGGCGCTCCGAAGATGTCCGGGCGCGCCGTCACCTCGCTCATGGAGATGCGCTCGCCCTGAGCCAGATACTGCTCCTTCACCAACACGCTGCTGGCTCGCTAGCGGAGCCCTAGCTTCAGTACATACTTGGTAGCGACGCTGCTGGCTCGCTAGCGGAGCCCTAGCTTCAGTACATACTTGGTAGCGACGCTGCTGGCTCGCTAGCGGAGCCCTAGCTTCAGTACATACTTGGTAGCGACGCTGCTGGCTCGCTAGCGGAGCCCTAGCTTCAGTACATACTTGGTAGCGACGCTGTTCTCGATGGGCGCTCCGAAGATGTCCGGGCGCGCCGTCACCTCGCTCATGGAGATGCGCTCGCCCTGAGCCAGATACTGCTCCTTCACCAACACGCTGCTGGCTCGCTAGCGGAGCCCTAGCTTCAGTACATACTTGGTAGCGACGCTGCTGGCTCGCTAGCGGAGCCCTAGCTTCAGTACATACTTGGTAGCGACGCTGTTCTCGATGGGCGCTCCGAAGATGTCCGGGCGCGCCGTCACCTCGCTCATGGAGATGCGCTCGCCCTGAGCCAGATACTGCTCCTTCACCAACACGCTGCTGGCTCGCTAGCGGAGCCCTAGCTTCAGTACATACTTGGTAGCGACGCTGCTGGCTCGCTAGCGGAGCCCTAGCTTCAGTACATACTTGGTAGCGACGCTGTTCTCGATGGGCGCTCCGAAGATGTCCGGGCGCGCCGTCACCTCGCTCATGGAGATGCGCTCGCCCTGAGCCAGATACTGCTCCTTCACCAACACGCTGCTGGCTCGCTAGCGGAGCCCTAGCTTCAGTACATACTTGGTAGCGACGCTGCTGGCTCGCTAGCGGAGCCCTAGCTTCAGTACATACTTGGTAGCGACGCTGCTGGCTCGCTAGCGGAGCCCTAGCTTCAGTACATACTTGGTAGCGACGCTGCTGGCTCGCTAGCGGAGCCCTAGCTTCAGTACATACTTGGTAGCGACGCTGTTCTCGATGGGCGCTCCGAAGATGTCCGGGCGCGCCGTCACCTCGCTCATGGAGATGCGCTCGCCCTGAGCCAGATACTGCTCCTTCACCAACACGCTGCTGGCTCGCTAGCGGAGCCCTAGCTTCAGTACATACTTGGTAGCGACGCTGCTGGCTCGCTAGCGGAGCCCTAGCTTCAGTACATACTTGGTAGCGACGCTGTTCTCGATGGGCGCTCCGAAGATGTCCGGGCGCGCCGTCACCTCGCTCATGGAGATGCGCTCGCCCTGAGCCAGATACTGCTCCTTCACCAACACGCTGCTGGCTCGCTAGCGGAGCCCTAGCTTCAGTACATACTTGGTAGCGACGCTGCTGGCTCGCTAGCGGAGCCCTAGCTTCAGTACATACTTGGTAGCGACGCTGTTCTCGATGGGCGCTCCGAAGATGTCCGGGCGCGCCGTCACCTCGCTCATGGAGATGCGCTCGCCCTGAGCCAGATACTGCTCCTTCACCAACACGCTGCTGGCTCGCTAGCGGAGCCCTAGCTTCAGTACATACTTGGTAGCGACGCTGCTGGCTCGCTAGCGGAGCCCTAGCTTCAGTACATACTTGGTAGCGACGCTGTTCTCGATGGGCGCTCCGAAGATGTCCGGGCGCGCCGTCACCTCGCTCATGGAGATGCGCTCGCCCTGAGCCAGATACTGCTCCTTCACCAACACGCTGCTGGCTCGCTAGCGGAGCCCTAGCTTCAGTACATACTTGGTAGCGACGCTGCTGGCTCGCTAGCGGAGCCCTAGCTTCAGTACATACTTGGTAGCGACGCTGCTGGCTCGCTAGCGGAGCCCTAGCTTCAGTACATACTTGGTAGCGACGCTGCTGGCTCGCTAGCGGAGCCCTAGCTTCAGTACATACTTGGTAGCGACGCTGCTGGCTCGCTAGCGGAGCCCTAGCTTCAGTACATACTTGGTAGCGACGCTGTTCTCGATGGGCGCTCCGAAGATGTCCGGGCGCGCCGTCACCTCGCTCATGGAGATGCGCTCGCCCTGAGCCAGATACTGCTCCTTCACCAACACGCTGCTGGCTCGCTAGCGGAGCCCTAGCTTCAGTACATACTTGGTAGCGACGCTGCTGGCTCGCTAGCGGAGCCCTAGCTTCAGTACATACTTGGTAGCGACGCTGTTCTCGATGGGCGCTCCGAAGATGTCCGGGCGCGCCGTCACCTCGCTCATGGAGATGCGCTCGCCCTGAGCCAGATACTGCTCCTTCACCAACACGCTGCTGGCTCGCTAGCGGAGCCCTAGCTTCAGTACATACTTGGTAGCGACGCTGCTGGCTCGCTAGCGGAGCCCTAGCTTCAGTACATACTTGGTAGCGACGCTGTTCTCGATGGGCGCTCCGAAGATGTCCGGGCGCGCCGTCACCTCGCTCATGGAGATGCGCTCGCCCTGAGCCAGATACTGCTCCTTCACCAACACGCTGCTGGCTCGCTAGCGGAGCCCTAGCTTCAGTACATACTTGGTAGCGACGCTGCTGGCTCGCTAGCGGAGCCCTAGCTTCAGTACATACTTGGTAGCGACGCTGTTCTCGATGGGCGCTCCGAAGATGTCCGGGCGCGCCGTCACCTCGCTCATGGAGATGCGCTCGCCCTGAGCCAGATACTGCTCCTTCACCAACACGCTGCTGGCTCGCTAGCGGAGCCCTAGCTTCAGTACATACTTGGTAGCGACGCTGCTGGCTCGCTAGCGGAGCCCTAGCTTCAGTACATACTTGGTAGCGACGCTGTTCTCGATGGGCGCTCCGAAGATGTCCGGGCGCGCCGTCACCTCGCTCATGGAGATGCGCTCGCCCTGAGCCAGATACTGCTCCTTCACCAACACGCTGCTGGCTCGCTAGCGGAGCCCTAGCTTCAGTACATACTTGGTAGCGACGCTGCTGGCTCGCTAGCGGAGCCCTAGCTTCAGTACATACTTGGTAGCGACGCTGTTCTCGATGGGCGCTCCGAAGATGTCCGGGCGCGCCGTCACCTCGCTCATGGAGATGCGCTCGCCCTGAGCCAGATACTGCTCCTTCACCAACACGCTGCTGGCTCGCTAGCGGAGCCCTAGCTTCAGTACATACTTGGTAGCGACGCTGCTGGCTCGCTAGCGGAGCCCTAGCTTCAGTACATACTTGGTAGCGACGCTGCTGGCTCGCTAGCGGAGCCCTAGCTTCAGTACATACTTGGTAGCGACGCTGCTGGCTCGCTAGCGGAGCCCTAGCTTCAGTACATACTTGGTAGCGACGCTGCTGGCTCGCTAGCGGAGCCCTAGCTTCAGTACATACTTGGTAGCGACGCTGCTGGCTCGCTAGCGGAGCCCTAGCTTCAGTACATACTTGGTAGCGACGCTGTTCTCGATGGGCGCTCCGAAGATGTCCGGGCGCGCCGTCACCTCGCTCATGGAGATGCGCTCGCCCTGAGCCAGATACTGCTCCTTCACCAACACGCTGCTGGCTCGCTAGCGGAGCCCTAGCTTCAGTACATACTTGGTAGCGACGCTGCTGGCTCGCTAGCGGAGCCCTAGCTTCAGTACATACTTGGTAGCGACGCTGTTCTCGATGGGCGCTCCGAAGATGTCCGGGCGCGCCGTCACCTCGCTCATGGAGATGCGCTCGCCCTGAGCCAGATACTGCTCCTTCACCAACACGCTGCTGGCTCGCTAGCGGAGCCCTAGCTTCAGTACATACTTGGTAGCGACGCTGCTGGCTCGCTAGCGGAGCCCTAGCTTCAGTACATACTTGGTAGCGACGCTGCTGGCTCGCTAGCGGAGCCCTAGCTTCAGTACATACTTGGTAGCGACGCTGCTGGCTCGCTAGCGGAGCCCTAGCTTCAGTACATACTTGGTAGCGACGCTGCTGGCTCGCTAGCGGAGCCCTAGCTTCAGTACATACTTGGTAGCGACGCTGTTCTCGATGGGCGCTCCGAAGATGTCCGGGCGCGCCGTCACCTCGCTCATGGAGATGCGCTCGCCCTGAGCCAGATACTGCTCCTTCACCAACACGCTGCTGGCTCGCTAGCGGAGCCCTAGCTTCAGTACATACTTGGTAGCGACGCTGCTGGCTCGCTAGCGGAGCCCTAGCTTCAGTACATACTTGGTAGCGACGCTGTTCTCGATGGGCGCTCCGAAGATGTCCGGGCGCGCCGTCACCTCGCTCATGGAGATGCGCTCGCCCTGAGCCAGATACTGCTCCTTCACCAACACGCTGCTGGCTCGCTAGCGGAGCCCTAGCTTCAGTACATACTTGGTAGCGACGCTGCTGGCTCGCTAGCGGAGCCCTAGCTTCAGTACATACTTGGTAGCGACGCTGCTGGCTCGCTAGCGGAGCCCTAGCTTCAGTACATACTTGGTAGCGACGCTGCTGGCTCGCTAGCGGAGCCCTAGCTTCAGTACATACTTGGTAGCGACGCTGTTCTCGATGGGCGCTCCGAAGATGTCCGGGCGCGCCGTCACCTCGCTCATGGAGATGCGCTCGCCCTGAGCCAGATACTGCTCCTTCACCAACACGCTGCTGGCTCGCTAGCGGAGCCCTAGCTTCAGTACATACTTGGTAGCGACGCTGCTGGCTCGCTAGCGGAGCCCTAGCTTCAGTACATACTTGGTAGCGACGCTGTTCTCGATGGGCGCTCCGAAGATGTCCGGGCGCGCCGTCACCTCGCTCATGGAGATGCGCTCGCCCTGAGCCAGATACTGCTCCTTCACCAACACGCTGCTGGCTCGCTAGCGGAGCCCTAGCTTCAGTACATACTTGGTAGCGACGCTGCTGGCTCGCTAGCGGAGCCCTAGCTTCAGTACATACTTGGTAGCGACGCTGCTGGCTCGCTAGCGGAGCCCTAGCTTCAGTACATACTTGGTAGCGACGCTGTTCTCGATGGGCGCTCCGAAGATGTCCGGGCGCGCCGTCACCTCGCTCATGGAGATGCGCTCGCCCTGAGCCAGATACTGCTCCTTCACCAACACGCTGCTGGCTCGCTAGCGGAGCCCTAGCTTCAGTACATACTTGGTAGCGACGCTGCTGGCTCGCTAGCGGAGCCCTAGCTTCAGTACATACTTGGTAGCGACGCTGTTCTCGATGGGCGCTCCGAAGATGTCCGGGCGCGCCGTCACCTCGCTCATGGAGATGCGCTCGCCCTGAGCCAGATACTGCTCCTTCACCAACACGCTGCTGGCTCGCTAGCGGAGCCCTAGCTTCAGTACATACTTGGTAGCGACGCTGCTGGCTCGCTAGCGGAGCCCTAGCTTCAGTACATACTTGGTAGCGACGCTGCTGGCTCGCTAGCGGAGCCCTAGCTTCAGTACATACTTGGTAGCGACGCTGTTCTCGATGGGCGCTCCGAAGATGTCCGGGCGCGCCGTCACCTCGCTCATGGAGATGCGCTCGCCCTGAGCCAGATACTGCTCCTTCACCAACACGCTGCTGGCTCGCTAGCGGAGCCCTAGCTTCAGTACATACTTGGTAGCGACGCTGTTCTCGATGGGCGCTCCGAAGATGTCCGGGCGCGCCGTCACCTCGCTCATGGAGATGCGCTCGCCCTGAGCCAGATACTGCTCCTTCACCAACACGCTGCTGGCTCGCTAGCGGAGCCCTAGCTTCAGTACATACTTGGTAGCGACGCTGCTGGCTCGCTAGCGGAGCCCTAGCTTCAGTACATACTTGGTAGCGACGCTGTTCTCGATGGGCGCTCCGAAGATGTCCGGGCGCGCCGTCACCTCGCTCATGGAGATGCGCTCGCCCTGAGCCAGATACTGCTCCTTCACCAACACGCTGCTGGCTCGCTAGCGGAGCCCTAGCTTCAGTACATACTTGGTAGCGACGCTGCTGGCTCGCTAGCGGAGCCCTAGCTTCAGTACATACTTGGTAGCGACGCTGTTCTCGATGGGCGCTCCGAAGATGTCCGGGCGCGCCGTCACCTCGCTCATGGAGATGCGCTCGCCCTGAGCCAGATACTGCTCCTTCACCAACACGCTGCTGGCTCGCTAGCGGAGCCCTAGCTTCAGTACATACTTGGTAGCGACGCTGCTGGCTCGCTAGCGGAGCCCTAGCTTCAGTACATACTTGGTAGCGACGCTGTTCTCGATGGGCGCTCCGAAGATGTCCGGGCGCGCCGTCACCTCGCTCATGGAGATGCGCTCGCCCTGAGCCAGATACTGCTCCTTCACCAACACGCTGCTGGCTCGCTAGCGGAGCCCTAGCTTCAGTACATACTTGGTAGCGACGCTGCTGGCTCGCTAGCGGAGCCCTAGCTTCAGTACATACTTGGTAGCGACGCTGCTGGCTCGCTAGCGGAGCCCTAGCTTCAGTACATACTTGGTAGCGACGCTGCTGGCTCGCTAGCGGAGCCCTAGCTTCAGTACATACTTGGTAGCGACGCTGCTGGCTCGCTAGCGGAGCCCTAGCTTCAGTACATACTTGGTAGCGACGCTGCTGGCTCGCTAGCGGAGCCCTAGCTTCAGTACATACTTGGTAGCGACGCTGTTCTCGATGGGCGCTCCGAAGATGTCCGGGCGCGCCGTCACCTCGCTCATGGAGATGCGCTCGCCCTGAGCCAGATACTGCTCCTTCACCAACACGCTGCTGGCTCGCTAGCGGAGCCCTAGCTTCAGTACATACTTGGTAGCGACGCTGCTGGCTCGCTAGCGGAGCCCTAGCTTCAGTACATACTTGGTAGCGACGCTGTTCTCGATGGGCGCTCCGAAGATGTCCGGGCGCGCCGTCACCTCGCTCATGGAGATGCGTTCGCCCTGAGCCAGATACTGCTCCTTCACCAACACGCTGATGGCTTGCTTGCGGAGTTTCTGAAAAGCAAATACATCATAATACAGGCCTTTTCAAGAGAGTAAATAGTCTAGTACCCATAGTACAAACTTTGCTTAGTTTGGGTTTAGAAGTGTAGTGTAAAATGACCAAGGATATTTATTTATTTACTGGGCAGACTGGATTTTTGGATACAAAGAATTCAATACATGCCAGCTGTCTTTACAATTCTTTCTTTAACCTTTAACTGGTGACCTGCCCGTCTCTCAGACACCGCGTTTCGTTTTTTTGATTTATCTCCCCGCCTTTTTGTCGCTTCTCCCCGTGCGTTTTGGTACCTTCCGCGTTTGCCATACACCTTCGCTCAGTAGGAGGCGCACGAGCTCAGGGTCTCCTGTGTTGCCTGTGTGGATCTTTCGCCGTCTCACAGACGTCAGGTCAGTGCTAATGTAAATTTTACCCATGTGTCTGTTGTTCCTCACCTCACTGTTAGTTTACACAACTTCATAGTGTTTGAGGGACGTCACAGCGGTGGTAATGTTTTGCTATTATCTTTTATAGAATGTCTCACGATAAACAAAAGAGGTCTGCCAAACGAAGAAGGGTTCTTAGTCAGCGAGGTATAATACAGGAGCTTCTAACAGAGAACGACGACGAGTGTAGTAGTTTTGACGACGATATAGGCGATCCTGACTTCGTTTTAGAAAGTCTGCATGTTACCAAATCTGAGCAATCTGGAGATGAAATCAACACCTCCACCATTGAATAACAGTGTCCTGACTAAATAGGAGGGGTTGATGGATGAGATGGAACAAAGTGTTTCAACTATTCAACATCCTTATTGGCCTATGTATAATCATAGTCTATAGCTTAGCTCAGTCGATATTTTTCAGTAATAATATCTTACGTCTTAAACAGTGATTGCGACAATACTAACAAATTAACTAGGGGCAGCTTCTTATTATCATTGGATAGCTCTTTAGTTATACCTCAATTGAAACTCGTGGCTTATAATGACTACCCTACTCCGCGAGCTGCGTTCAGTTGGTGTTGATGAATTACCACCTAGACCGACTTCTGCCTCGTCCCAAAACCATCCTGGGGTTAAAAGAACATGTGCCATTTGTCTTAGCCATGTAATAAAATGTACTAGGTTCACTAGAACTCATTATGATAAACCTATGTGCCTAAATTGCTGCAAGAAAAATTGTGATGTCTGTAGACGTGAACGTTTCTAGTAAGTGATGTTTGATGATTGTAGTTTTTTTAATTTCTTATCTTAGGATAGCTTTACCTGCTGAGTTTTGTTGATTAGTATCTAAACTATCTAAAAATGATGATTAGGAAGGTCCCAAAGTGTATTCTGGGGGCTAGCATGCCCATTTTAGGTGTCTTAACTTTATTTTTAATGAAAAGTACCTTGCTCAAATTAAGACTGATTTTGTACCAAAAACTAATGTTTTTTTTCAAGTCCACTACTGCCTAAATCACTGGTACAAAATTGTCGCCCGCCGATCGATCGCAGAGCGCGCGGGCGAAAACCGCCGAGGCTGCGGTTACCGCGGCCCGCGCGATTCTACTATTTGCCCGCCGGTGCCGCGGGACCCGCATACAACCGCGCCCGCTGCGGGCGCAAACCGCGTCGTGAGTTGTGCATTAGTTTTTTACATAAGTATCTGCATTCTACAGAAGCTGCGGGCCCGCAACCGCCGCGATCGCGGGTGAAAATCGCGCCGTGAGTTCTTAGCCTTAGCTTTCTAAATTATTAGAAACTGTTAAATTATTTAACCTACATCCCAAGCCATCTTTTCCACTTGACTCCGGGCGTTGGCTTTGGACTCTCCCTTCCACTTAGCCAGCTCCTTTCCGTTGACGGTCATTGTGTAAGCGCCATTTTCGTAGGCGCTTTGTACTGCAACACCACTCAACTGGAAACTGGCTGAAATATAACGAATATTATTATTGTCCCGAAGCAGTTGAAAGGTTAATGCTGGGACGTGTAAAAGTGCTTTTTAAAGGCCTTGCAAAATTAAATGAGTTTTTAGATTGTTAGACTTTTTATTTCCTCGTTTGCTTGTGAACAAATCTATTTAATTGTGGAATACTCTATCACGTTAGAGAGGATAGATCTCAAAATGTTTAAAGAAAAAAAGCTATGCACTTTACCTTGTATATTGTTCAAAAGGCCAGCCCATGGCCGTATGATCAACACCATCCTCCCAAAAGGAGTCTGAAACATGCTCTCTCTAAATGATCTAACGTCTAAACATTCCATTTGGAACAACTCCTGTAAGTACTCGCTACTGTAATTTTGTTCAGTTGTTTTCTCTTTCTCCTGAACTGTGTTGTCTTTTTCAGGCTGATTTTCAATTTCATTTTCATCGCTTTTCGTTTCAGTGTCCGGTATTTCCTGGCCGGGTCTTACGAATTCAATTCTAGCAGATTTACTCTGTGGACCTTCCGTTACCACGCCACCTTGACGTTTGACTCCCTTCGCGCGGTCTTCCGCAGCTGTAGAAGCGGATACAAACGTTCTTTGCAGTTTGTTTTTCTTTGAATTGCGGTAAGATTGCGCTATCTGTAACCGGCAACAAGTTTCGTTGATAAATTCATTCCAAAACAAACTTTGTCAAAACAAGTACTGAGGTTTTGATATCGTCAGTATAAAGGTAGCATACCTCATGTGAGAGCCCCGCAACTTCGTGCATAAGCTCACTAGGATATCTGCAGCCCATGAACTCCATATTTGTGAAGACTCTGGCCAAACAAACCAGTCTTTCTTCAGGATAATCTTGTTTCCACCTCTCCATAAAAGCTCGCCGCAACTGCCAGTGTTCTTCGCTTTCATGCTCTTCCCTGTACTGGTCTATATCCCAGTTGACGTCAAAAGACATTTTTGTGGTAAATAACTTAATTAATCATACAGAATTTAGATTTTAGGTTGTAAAAACAATAATACAAATTTGCATCAAAAACTACTATAATTTGACGGTGTTTTGACGTTTTCAAACCGGTGCTGCTAGTATTAAACAAAAAATCTACCATTTTCGATATGAAACCTGACGAAAATCACGTGATATTTTTCACAGTCAAGTTTACTCAATACTCAATATGTTTAAACCTAAACAAGACAAAAATCTTGGATGGACTCATTCTGCCGCTCTCAAACAATGAGTATTGGTCTTTATGTGGGTTAAATAAAGTTATCTTCTATAATGCAGTCTCAAAACAGCTTCAAATAAACGAAGTCCTAAAAACGAAGTGTTCAAGTGATTTTAATACTAGCTCAGTGACAGTCTTGTTTGTCAACAAAGCATTGGTCAATTGACATGTTTCCAGTTTGTTATTTTTGATTAAAAAATCAAAACGTCATGAAATTTTTCAACACCCGCTTTTGCAGGTAAATGGCAGTAGTTTTTTGTAATTTTCTCGTTACCCGGGGATTTTCATTAAAATCTGTGATCATTTAATTCTGTAGTTCCATTTTAGTATAGTAATACAAAAACTCAGAAAACATTAATAATGAACGTGACTGTGGTTCTCTAATACATAAGTGTACGAGTTTGTTTTAGTATGTACCTAATACCTATTGCATTTTAAAGTTGTGTTAATTTTAATCATGTTTTCTGAACATTAATCTACATTTTGTGTTAACTACGCTGCTCCATCCAGATATTAAGACAAAATGAATGTGGCGGAATGCAGTTTCAACAGGTACGTAATACTTTTAACGCTCTGCGATGCAAATGATTGATTTCTTATCAATTTATAACAATCATGCGTAGTCGGTGCAATCCTTGCGATCGATTTGTGACTTGAATGTAGTCGGAATTGCCATAGTATCTACCTATAATATCTGCAAACGTTCACTGTAGTCTATTTGTGTTAAAAAATGGTTTCCATTCTGTTTTGATATTTTTTCGAGATAATACAGTGTTTTTGTTAAGTTTTGCTATGCGCAAGTTTAATATGCGGTCAAACAAGTCTTCTGTGAGGTATTCTGTAATTATTCCAAGCATACTTGTTTTATTTAGTCACTTCTTTTCAATCATCAGACTACTAAAGTTGTGCAAGCTAAATGTACAGTTTATTAGAAACAAAGTTCAACAGGTGATTGAAAAAATGTGTGATCTAGGATGTGGCCATTAAATTAAATAATCAATATTTGATAGTCATCAAGATGGATATCAAACTTATTTCTTTATATTGAAGAGAATTGAGAATCTTTACAAAACATTGAACATTTGTAGTTATGCATTGATGTCTTTTCTTTACTATTTTTAGACATTATTTTTTTGCTTTTTGCTTAGTGCGATTTTAATTTTAACAAACTAATGTTTTGATATTCTTCTTTAGCATTGTACACTGATTTTATGTTATAATTGCATGCATCTATGTCTATTACTGTAATAATCATGTGTGAAGTATCTCTGAAGATCTAAAATTATACAGGGTGTAAAATATCAAAAAGCTTGAAACTATTCTGCCTTTTCAAGGTGAGAATGAGTGAATAAGCACTTACAGGGCAGATATGTAGCATCCTAGACTGCATCCCACTTAACATCACGTGCGATTGCAGTGAAATACCTTCCTTTTTTCTGCATAAAAAGGCATCCAACAGAATTGTATGTGTTGTGTAATTAAATAGAGGATTGAACTTAGACTCTATTAACCCATAATAATATCACTTTAAATTCTGTTTTCAAAGTCAACTAAGATTTTTTATTACAAATGTTATGTTTTTTAGTATCTCCAAAAACAAATTATAAAGAAAAATCTTAGATACCTAGGTTCTGAAAAAAGTCATCATAATTTTATTGTATATGTATGTAGCAGATTTGATTTCCTTTACTTTCTAGTACTGCCAAACAATTTTTCTGCTTAGTCCAAAAGTAAACTGATTGAGAATGCTTTATTTATTTTGGCATTAAATATGACATAAATAAATTATGGAGTTAAGTACATGGTACTCTGCTTACTGGTAGTTTTTTAACGCCTCTTTTAAAACTTGTAATGTCTCTAAACCATCCAGAAAAGAAGATGAAGAGCCCAATCCAAAAACGATGCAGCTATCGCAGCTCATCCAACTCATAGATCCAAAACACTTGTCATACTACCTCGAAACAGTGGCGTCTTTTCTAAAAAACTCAAAAAGGGACTTGTGGTTTCCGAACATATCCCCCCAACTCGATGCCTTCCTGGTTCGAATGATACAGGACACACAAAACCTGAGGAGTCTTCTGAACCACCTCGATGTGAAGTCCAAAGCGCTGGCCGTTGATATAATTGAAACGTTGGACAATCATAAAGACGAATTCATAGTCGTTCACAGCTATGTCAACTCAAATTTTAATAAAAAGTAAGTAAATACACATCGAGTGAGTCTTTGTTATATTTTACGCTTAATTAATTGTTTTTTTTTTTAGTGTACTGCTTTATAGAAAGGTTGTGAATAATAGATTATCAGATTCGCCTGTCGTCAGCAATTTTCAAAGAATGTGGTAAGTAACATTGTTTTCTTTTTAGTAACATTTCTATGCCAATCACCGCCTGGTTCAAGTATCACAAAAACTCGATTCTATGGCCGTATGCAGAAAGAAAGCTGGAAACTTATAAGCGCTGACAAGCGCTGGTCGGTTCGTTCACAAAGGAAGCAAGTTGAATGGAATTTTATATGGCAGCGTCCAGCGCTGACCAGCGCTGTCAAGCGCCGCTTATAAGTTTCCAGCTTTCTTTTTGTATACGGTCTAAGTTAAGAGCATTCCTTGAGCGCGGCACTGACTCAATCAGGAACGCTCCATTGAAATATAGGCGCTCGGTAAGCTGTCGGTACCACGTATGTCTAGCGTGCTGAAGTCGTGCCACTGCCGCGCCGACAAGTCAGAAAGGCCTAGAGAGCTCACAGACTACGAGTGAATTATGTCGGCGACTGCTTGTGTTAGTGAACTATCTCTAAAAGTCTCCGACTTTCGCCTTTCGCTATATTATAATGTTGACACTCTCTGATTATACTTGTGACTGCGCGTTTTCGAGGAGAGTCGCGATGCATCGGCGACTTTCAGCGACCATCGGCGTTATTCGCGATGCATGGTCGTCTAATTTGAAAATCTGTCGTCGGTGATTATCGGTGACTGTCGCCGACCTAAGTCGCAAGCAGTCGCAGATATACTGTCGCTCGTTTGTGAGCTCCCGTAGATACAAATTCTATCCTGTGATAGATCTAAATATTCGAATTCAACCAATATAACTTCTACATTTCAAGCCATGGATCGATTGAGACATTTTGAACCGTAATACGAATCTGGGACACAATGAAAGTTCAACATCTTAAGTTCTTAACCAACATGGTATTTCAGCCCAGTCCAACGCCCATCGACATCGGAAAGGGCGAAAGAATCTGCCAGACAAAACCCACCAGACAGGTCTGGTACGGACAACCCGTTGTCCTACTCTTTCAAGTCTCAATGGGTGGACTTCACACTGAGATTCATTCAAGACCACACTGCTGACTGCCTAGAGTTCCCAGAGATGAGCATAGATCAAGCGGAGTTTGTGTACTCACTGATCCAAGAGGCGAAGCTTGACAGCGAGGAAGATCCAAAATGCAAGGCTTTGTATGCACCATTGCAGAAAGCGCTGAAGGTGTTTAATGAGAACCACGAGTTCAAAGTCAGCTTTTTGTACCTGGCTGGGGATGAAGTGTAAGTTTTTTTTTATTATTATTTAGCTAGGTAGGGCACATAGTACGCAGACCTGACGGCCGATGGGGCAGCAAGGTTCTGGAGTGGAGGCCACGTACCGGAAAGCGTCCACCCACAAGGTGGACAGACCACCTCATAAAGGTAGCAGGAAAACGCTGGATGCCGCTACCACCCGGCCATTGTGGAAATTATTGGGGGAGGCCTATGTTCAGCAGTGGACGTCCTGTGGCTGAAATGGTGATGATGATTTGGCTACAGCAGCGCACAGGACTGAACGTTATGGAAAATGGAAAATCCTCGGTCCCGAGGCCTATGTTCAACAGAGGATGACATTCTGAAACGAAAGAACGATAGGCCTGTAGGTGGACGGACGATTTGGTGAAGGTCGCGGGAAGAACCTGGATGCGGGCAGCGCAGGACCGGTCATTGTGGAAATCCTTGGGGGAGGCCTTTGTCCAGCAGTGGACGTCATTTGGCTGCAACGAAGGAACAGATATAGCACCTGAATATATTTCTTTCGTAAGGGATAGGTGTTAGTTACGTCAAAACGTCAGACTTCAGATGTGCTTCAAACATGTATGCCGTCATTACGTCACTTGTCAACCCTCACACACTTCTTCTTTGCAGCAAAAAACTACTCAGCTATACCTGTAGCTTATGCTTTGCTCTCTAATTTTTTAAAAGCTTATGCATTACATTTTCGTTTTATGTGCCAAAGACAACATGTTTTCTCCTATGTATTATATCCACCACAATTTTTAATCAAAAATCAGGTCTTAGCGATATTTCACGTTATTGCACTACAAACAATTACATTGTGTTTAATTGTATTTCAGCCGGCTTAATTTAGAAAAGGTGCCGCTTAATAACAACAGGGGTGAGGCACAGTGAGTATAACTACTTTATTATACTTTTATAGGGGCTAGAAGTAGAACTTAACTCAGCCAGTGTCAAAAGTATGGGAGCGCCACGGAAATGAGAATGTCTCCAACTTCCTCATTGGCCCTAGAGCAATTCCAAGTATACCATCAATAAAAGCCTAATTAGAGTCATCAAACCTCTCAGTCATTCAATTAGAGCCATTAGAACTTCATAACTATGAGTTGTTTTCTATGTGTAAGCTGAGGACACGTGTCTCCAGCTGACACATCTGTATCTTCGTAAATATTTATGCTACGATAATGTATTATACCTCAAAAATTACAGTCGAATCCAAATAGTAGGCTTTCCACTTTTCAAGACTTTAGCTCAAATACTGTTAAAACCACGATCAAAAAACTATGTGCGAGCTGGAGTACCGTGTCTCCAGCTTACACATCTGTATCTTCGTAAATATTTAAGCTACATCAATGTTTTATATCTCATAAATTAAAGTCGAATAAAAAAACCCGACTTCAATTCTTTCAAAGCTTTATTTCGAACCGTTTTCGAACTACGAACCGATACGTATGTGTAAGCTGGTGACACGTAACACACGGTGGATTATTAAAACCGTATAAGTTAGAGTTGCGTTTTAAAGATCAAATAATTCGTTATAATTGAAGTACACACGAGACATAATTTCAAATCTCTAGGCCTCTTAGTTTCAGAATTAAAAGCCAAAAACTATTTTCCCGCCAAATAATTCAAATAATATGGGTCGACTGCGACGTTGCCGTTCCGTGCGTCCACTAGAGCAGTCGAATTTGAACCTAAAAACTAGTACTGTTTGAATCATTTTTATTTGTAGTTTAAATCATTTAATTTCGATTATAAGAATTTTAGACTAGGAGCCGGCTGATTTCTGTATTGAGTACCTAATAACCTATAAAATATTTTGATAATAAGTTTTTATTTTGATCACAATGTTTTATTTAATCGAGGCAAAAACATTGCATCTATACTAATATTATAAATGTGAAAGTAACTTTGTCTTGCTTTCACGCCTAAACCACTGAACCGATTTTGATGAAATTTGGCATAGAGATGGTTGAGTCCCGGGAAAGGACGTAGGATAGATTTTATCCCAGTTTTTGAAATATGATAAAGATTTTCATCATTATCATAATTATCATCTGAAAATTATAAATAACTTGAAAAAATCGAGTATTCGGGTAGCCCTAGTGATACTCTACCTCTGGGCTTCGGCTTGACAGTACTTTTTGGGAAACCTTGTACAGGTGAACAATGGTGGCGCCCCCTATCAATGTGTTTGGTGGGACAGTTCAGTTTAGTGGGTCTTTTATAGCTGAGACGGTTCATTGTTCAATACAATCAATTCTTTCCTCTCTATTATTTTAGGTGCCTTATGTACGTATAGATTACGCACATTCTTTTTATATGAACGTAAGGGTGGGATTTAGGGGGTCACAAAACCGGTTTTACCGAAACCGAAAAAAAAACTGTATTCAGACATGGCAAAACCAGGTTATTCTTGGAAATATAATAGCTAGAATGAAATACTAAAATAACAATCAAAAACGTTTTTATTCAGCTTGATTATTATCACAGATCAATTAACATTTTTAATAATTAAGGTAGATACACTTTACTAGAAATCCGATGATCTACGTTCTTGTCGGGTATCACTAATGAAATAAAATTCCTACTTCATAAAACTAATTAATCAGGTAAATTATTTATCACAGATCGATCAACTTTTAATAACCTAGGTAGGGTAAGGTGGGGCACAATGTTACACGGGGTACAATGTTACAATGCATATTTCTCCGTCCCTTTCTATTAGTTGTATGATGTTGGTATACACGTTTGTCAAGCTCATAAGAGCTGCTGAACTGAGCCGCTGAACATCATACAACTAATAGAAAGGGACGGAGAAATATGCATTGTAACATTGTACCCCGTGTAACATTGTGCCCCACCTTACCCTATACTTTACTGTGTAGTAGAATACTGGTGATCCACGGTCGGGTCGGGGAGGTTTCCGGCTTTTTTTTTTTTTTTTGAAGGGACGCGCGCTGGTAGCTCGAGGAGCTTTTCCAGCTTCACCGGGCAGAGTGGCGAGTACAGAAGGTACTCTAGCCGTTTGGCGATCGTCGGTGCGCGTGCCGACGAGGCCGAGTGTGGGCTTCGCGAAGCGAAAGCGAAGACGTTCGCGATCGGGCCGTAGATTCCGGCTACTGGGACCGCAATTAACTGGGACAGTGGTCCCAGTCGCTGGATCGATAAAAATTAAATATTTTTCTTCCAGCGACTAGGTTCACTCGTTTCAGCCAAATGAAAAAAAAAAAAAAAAATGTCCACCACTAATGAGACCTATATTGGCTTATGGTCCATTAAATAGAGATTAACTTTCAGTTAAAAATTAAAATTAAAATTAAAAATTCTTTATTGACAAAAAGTTTTATACAATATTAATAGCGGAGGCTTCCCAGTAAGTAATCGGAGATACTTGTGTTGGGAATGTCTCGCATCTTTCCAAACGGTAAACAAAATTACATAGCTTTATGCAAAATACAATTTGTAGAGGTACAAAAGAGTGAGTGTTGTAATTATGATAGGTAAATGCATGCAAGTGTGTGTGTATGAGTGTGCGTGTGTGTGTGTGTGTGTGTGTGTGTGTGTGTGTGTGTGTGTGTTAGGTTATTCTAGTTAGTAAACTTTCAGTCTCTGCGTATGATAAAGTTTTTAACCACTCAGTTACCGTTTTTTTACATGTAAATAAACGTAAGTTGATTGACTATCAAATTGTCTTCTAGCAAACGCAGTGCGTGTAGGGGTGGAGGTGGCAACAATGTCATTTCTGCGCTTTTGTTGTGATTTGTGGTCGTATGGTAGTAATTTTTGTCGTTTTAAGATTAGATTTAGGATATAGAGTTTCCTCACTGATAGGAGGCCGCTGATATTATAAAGAGTAAAAGTTGAGAATCGATATGGCTTAAAGTACATGACCTTTATAAGTGACCGCTGTGCTCGTTCAATCTCCAAAAAGTTGGTTTTGTTTGCGCCACCCCAAACCGTAATGCAATAAGTAATGACTGATTGAGCCAGGGCAAGGTAGATGTTGTTTATGACTGTAGTCGAAATTACATGTCTTAGAGTTTTAAAGATCCAGATCAGCTTCCTGACTCTGTTCATTGTGGCTTCTACATGAGGCTGCCAGCTCAGATTTTGGTCTACAATTATGCCGAGATATTTGGTTCTGGACACCTTTTGCAAGATCGGGCAGTTACAAGACGTTGGCAGATCATTCGGACAGCTGTGGATCCTAATACAAAAATCAGCACCAGGTTGGGAGACATTAGATGGAGAGAAACACACGTAGTTTGTTTTTAGTACGTTTAGGGTTAGAAGGTTATCATCTAGCCATCTGGATACCCTTGCCAAACCCCTCTCAGCACAGACCCGGACGTCACTCCAAGTTTTCCCGGCGAAAACAATAGCGGTGTCATCCGCATAACAGAAGACACTGCCACCGACACTTTGGAGGTTACAAAGGTTGTTGATAAAGATTAGAAAGAGGGTTGGTCCTAGGACACTTCCCTGTGGTATACCGAAGGTGACCTTTTCCTCCCTACTCCTGACATCATCAATTTTAACCTGTTGGGTCCTATCCTGAAGGTAGCTACTAAAGAGGGATAGAGCTGTACTTCGAATGCCGATGTTTTCTAATCTGTTCACAAGGGTGGGCACAGCCACTGTGTCGAAGGCCTTCTTCAGGTCCAAGAACACTGCTAGGCATTTGAATCCTCTGTCTACTTGCTTAGTAATTACAGACGTTAAGTCCAGTACAGCGTCTTGAGTTGACATACCCCCTCTAAAGCCATATTGGGCATCAGATAAAATTTTGAATTTATTTAAATAGCATACCAATCTGTTGTTCATCAATTTTTCTATGATTTTGGACATAGCAGTCAGAACAGATATAGGCCTGTAGTTGTTCACTTCAGCCCTGTCCCCACCCTTGTGTACAGGAGTAACAATAGATCTCTTTAGTGCCACAGGAAATATTCCTGTATGGAAGCAAAGGTTTGCCAACGTAGTGATGTGAGGGACTAGGAAGCCTCTGGCGAGCTTCATGAACTTCGTAGAAATACCGTCCCAACCAGGTGCAGAATTCGGATCCAAGCTCATGAGGATACGGTCGACTTCATGCATGTCAGTATCCAACAGTACAAAGGAGTGAGAAATTGTGGATTGTGAGTTAGGGAAGCTATTATTATGTATAAGATTAGTGCGCTTAAGGATCGTTTCCGCTAGTTCTTGGCCAATGTTGGTAAAGAAAAAGTTAACACTATCAATAGAAACTTGAGGTGATACAGCTATATCTAGTAATTCAATATTTGTTGATTTAGGAGGTTTAAATTGAGTGATATTATTTATAGTGGACCATAGTTTTTTAGGATGGTTGATTGATATATTAATTTGGTTTTTATTATATTCTCTTTTTAGTTTTTTAATTAGGTTGCTACAGTAATTCCGAAAACGTTTGTAGGTAATTTTTAATATGTCATTGTGTGGATTTGTTTTCAATTTCATCTGCATGTTATTTCTTAGTTTTATGCACCGAATAGCCCCATGTGTAATCCATGGTTTCAGGATCCTGGTTTTATTTCGTGTAGGTATAGTTTTAGAGTTTGTTGATATGGCCGATCTGATTATACCAATAAGCGCGTCTGCAAATAAATCCGGGCTACCATAAATGTTGAGCATTGAAACATCCGCAGTCAACAGGTTTTTATATGCCTTCTCATAATTAATTATTGTTTTATACTTACGAGTTTTTTGTTGTTTATGCACTTGCTCAACGTTTACGGCAACCATGCAATGATCAGTCACTGTTGTATTTAAGACAGCGATAAAGACTGTGTTGTAGGTTCTGTCTAGTTTTATCATGACGTGGTCGAGGCAGCTGTCCCCTTCAGTATGGGACGAAAAATAAATAAACAGTCAGTAAAAAGTTATGACTGTATGAAAAATTGTAGTAGTTTACGCGCTAATCTCAGGAACTACTGGTCCGATTTGAAAAATTCTTTTTGTTATGGATAGCCCATTTATCAAGGATGGTTTTAGGTTATATAACATCACCCTACAACCAATAGGGGCGGAGCAGCGACCACCCGATCATAATTCCAATATTGTTGTCTTTCTTCTCAGTTTTTTTTTCTTTTAGCGAGAATCTAACACGGCACACTAAGCGACATGACATAATATGCATAGATTAATCCGAAATGTGCGATGGATAGAATGATATCAAGAACATTAATTTTCAGATGAAAAGGTAAAAACATGACTTTTCATTCAGTCATAACTTTTTACTGACAGCATATTTTTGATTGCGGTTTGGTTATAATGAATCAGTATTTAGTAGACTATTTTACTACATAGGTGGTGGTTGACATTTGGACCACACTCCATACATTTTTGGTCATTGTCCTTTATGAATGGTCCCAGAAAAGTATTTAATTTTTACTGATCTGGCGATTGGGACCGCGGTCCTAGTTGATTGCGGTCCCAGTTGGCGGAAACCTCGGGTCGGGTATCACTCATCCATCAGAGATTCGTAAATCTAATTAATCTATTTAATTACCACAGATAAATCATATTTTACTAACTAAATCACCTAAAAGTAACCTTTTCATTAGTGTAACCTAAAAGTAAACCAAAGCAGTTCAAAAATCAGCTAAAAGGTTACAAAAGTAACCTTCTGGCAACACTGACTGTTTCTCAATATTGCAGTCAACTGTCATCTTTTTTTTTAATACAAGTTTTACGGCTATGGATATAGATCCTTACGGCCAATTCTGTGCAAATGCTGTGTTTCGTCTATTTTGTGATGTCTTAGTAGTGATTGTGATTTGTGATGTTAATGTTGTTAATTTTTTTTTTTCAACAAAAGAAGAAGAATTCAATGAGGGCTTTCGCGATTGGAAAATCCGCCAGATCCTACGTATTGATTGGTGGATTTTGACATATCTGTCAATGTCATGCAAAATCTGTTTGTAACCATAGAGCAAAATACAGGGTGGAAATGATAAGTGATCTCACTCGATTATTTCTAAACTATACAAGATATCAATAAACTAGTTATTGATCCTGAAAGTGCTTCATGAGCTCTATCAAACGGTATTAATAATAGGTTACAGAATAAACTGGATCTATCCGAAACTTCAATGTTTCCAGCTTCCATACATTTGGTAAAGTCACATTATTTTAAAAACTACAATATCGTAAAACTGATTACTGATTCTAAAAGTGCTTTACAAGCTCTATCCAATGGTATCAATAATAGGTTACAGAATAAACTGGATCTAACCAAAAATTCAATGTTTCCTTCTTCCATACATTTAGTACTACCACAGTCATGACACTCATCTCTTGACAATATTATAGCAAGTAAAGCCTAAAACCAATGTTTTTCATTAATAATTTAAAATAAGAATACAATTTACGAGTTTATTTTAAGTATTTATTATTAAATTAAAAAAATTACACTTCTAATATTGTGTGTCTGGCATACATTTAGTATGGAAGCTGGAAACATTGAATTTTCAGATAGATCCAGTTTATTCTGTAACTTATTATTGGTACCGTTTGAAAGAGCTCATTAAGCACTTTCAGGATCAGTAACCAGTTTTTTAATATCTTGTATAGTTAAGAAATAATCGAGTGAGATCACTTAACGTTTCCACCCTGTATAGTTGTTGCCCATTTTTGCCACTTGACGTGGCAGAATCGTGGGACTTCACGGTATTTAAATAAAAATTAAAGTGGTTGCGTTTAGAAACGCCACAAATATTTGAGTCTTTGGAAACAAGTTCGTTATTATACTTGTATATTAAAATATAATTTTGTTTTACCTAGCTTTTTCTTATTAATAAAATATAGGTTATTAAGTACTCAATACAGAAATCAGCCGGCTCCTAGTCTAAAATTCTTATAATCGAAATTAAATAATTTAAACTACAAATAAAAATGATTCAAACAGTACTAGTTTTTAGGTTCAAATTCGACTGCTCTAGTGGACGCACGGAACGGCAACGTCGCAGTCGACCCATATTATTTGAATTATTTGGCGGGAAAATAGTTTTTGGCTTTTAATTCTGAAACTAAGAGGCCTAGAGATTTGAAATTATGTCTCGTGTGTACTTCAATTATAACGAATTATTTGATCTTTAAAACGCAACTCTAACTTATACGGTTTTAATAATCCACCGTGTGTTACGTGTCACCAGCTTACACATACGTATCGGTTCGTAGTTCGAAAACGGTTCGAAATAAAGCTTTGAAAGAATTGAAGTCGGGTTTTTTTATTCGACTTTAATTTATGAGATATAAAACATTGATGTAGCTTAAATATTTACGAAGATACAGATGTGTAAGCTGGAGACACGGTACTCCAGCTCGCACATAGTTTTTTGATCGTGGTTTTAACAGTATTTGAGCTAAAGTCTTGAAAAGTGGAAAGCCTACTATTTGGATTCGACTGTAATTTTTGAGGTATAATACATTATCGTAGCATAAATATTTACGAAGATACAGATGTGTCAGCTGGAGACACGTGTCCTCAGCTTACACATAGAAAACAACTCATAGTTATGAAGTTCTAATGGCTCTAATTGAATGACTGAGAGGTTTGATGACTCTAATTAGGCTTTTATTGATGGTATACTTGGAATTGCTCTAGGGCCAATGAGGAAGTTGGAGACATTCTCATGCCACGGAAGGGTGTATGGGGCGTTAAAGGTCAGCGGGACTTTTCTTTTTTTTTTTTAGAGGCAACCAAACCTAGGGTTGCCAGGTCCAAACACACAAAAGCCGGACTCTGTGCTTCATTTAGTCGGACATTTTACCCTAAAAGCCGGACATGTGACGGGGAGGTGGGGAGCCATACACCTGCCAACCCTACTACTGACAGAGCGCGAGTCGTGTATCTGGCGACGAGCCGCGAGGGCTTTTTGCAAAATGTAAAAGGCCTAACAAAAGCCGGACAAGCCGGACACCGGTTATTTTGGCCGGACACGCAATCAAAAAGCCTAACTGTGTCCGGCTTTATCCGGACGCCTGGCAAAGTGGCAACCCTAACCAAACCTCTGGGAGGTTTATTTCTGCCAATGTCGAGTGAAAAATTGGCATAATTTATCAATAGAACGGGTATATCAGTTCTATTGATTTTCCATGGATTCCGTGGAGTTAAGTACGCCCGTAAGCAGGTTTCAAGACGCCACCGGGTCCAAAGCGGGTTGTTCATACGACAACCCACTCGACACTCGATGCGCGCTCAAATTCGAAATGTTTCAATGTTTTTTAATAATTTATCACTTCACTGCTCTTTAGAACACAAAATAACACCCAATTTGTACACTAAAGTCCATTAAATAATAAATTGAAACCATTAAAACAGATCGACCATGCTTCCCTTTGTATGAATCTAATGTAATAATATATTTGTGCTATTTCAATAATTCATAATCATTTTCTCACATTTGCATGATATTCAATTAATAACACTGGTCAACAAAAAATCAAAATGAAAATGGTGCGGAGATTCTGTTGATAGTTTATTATTAGGTGTGTATTAGTAATAATAAAAATATTTTTCTTTTTTTTTCCTACGTGTAGTTTTGGATCTACCCTCAGTTTTAAAATTTAGCTTTAATCGGTACTTTGGTTGCACAGTTTGTAGTGTTCTCGGTACATTTTTATAAATGCATTTATTTTAATATCATGTCTACATTGCCCAGAAGTTGTCTCAATAATCAAAATGTATTTCTGTTACATTGGTGGTGTGTACACAGTTAAAAAGTTCAAAAATTCAGGCAATATTTTATTAAAAGTGCTTATTTTTCTTACTTTAAGTCGGAAATTGCGGTTGTATTCAAGCCGTGGATACCCAAAATTGTTTTTATAATCTTCTGTGAACACTTAAGGCAATGTTACAATGGTCAAAGAAGCCGTAACATGAAGTTCAGAGTGGAGAAAGTGAGGAAAGAACAAAAAAAAATCCTAGTTTGAGCATAATTTTTTTTTTTAAATTAATTTTTTAAGTAATTTTTAATGGTCCATAAATAACAATATTAATAAAAGATACTGATTTCTTAAGTTCTATGGACTATTTGGAACGATTTGCATAGATTTTGTTAATTGAAATTACAATTTTTTTTCGGAAATCACTAGTCCAGTAACTACTCTGAAATTGTGAGACATGCCTTAAAAACTCAGGATGTCATAATTTTTATCAAAGAGCACTACCTCCACAGTCATCTTGACCAATTCCCAGATAATCTTGGGTCACTATAGCATGCTATAGCTAAGAATAGGAAGAGCGATGCTATCAAGACCTAAAAACCATTGGAAGAGAGGTACCAAGGCAGATGGGATCGGTATATGATGGCTGATTACTGCTGGAGGATGTAACGTGATAGTTCCATTACACCTCATTCACGAAACTCGTGGAAAATAAAGTTTTTAAGCATTTCAAAATATTATAAACGCTGATTTTGGTGAAATTTTGTATTTTTCTATACACGTCAAAATCTAGATAACCACACGTAGGAAATCAACAAATTTGCTACTAAAGCAACCAGCATAAGGTCCTCAATCAAAAAATATATACAGTTCCTTGGCACCAAAACCACTGTTGACCAGTGTAATGATACTACTTTTTAATATTAAAAACATAACCGTATTTTTTGTTATATTTGCACATCGTATGTACGATAGAATATGTTGGAAACTTCTCTTTTTATTAACCATTTGTAACCGTATTCTCAATAGTATTATTATTCCCGTTCAACTACCCTCCACGGAATCCTCAGCGAGACTTCAAATGTGCTTCAGATTTGTATGCTCTGTCACGTCATAATATGTCAATGTCACCTTGTCACCCCTCCCGTGCCGCTCCCTTACCTCAGGCACTGAGTGAGTTCAGCGCTAGACCCATAATAATATACTCAACATCAAATAAACCGCACCTTCCGCGACGCGAACTTTAACGATTTTCGTCTGACACAATCATGGTGCCCCAACAATATTGGTGTTATTTGAAAGCCCAATAAATATCCTTAAAGAAAAACACATTTCTTAATAAATGATTAAAATATACCATAAATGTGACTTGAAAAAATACCTCACTTTGGGCCCACCTATGGGATCAATTAGACCAATTTTTATGGTTATAAAACCAAATAATGATTTCACGTGTCCTCTTTAACAGATGGATAGCGATTAATCCCAACTTAACAGTTTTATAGCCATAAAAGTTGGCTCTAGCGTAACTACCTATTTTTTGAAGAAGTGACTCTGGATCCTTCTAAAGACACATTTTTGGGGTAAAAACCTTTCCTTTAATGAAATGAAGGTTAGAACTAGGCTTTTAAATGGTGCCAATATTGGTGGGAAGTGCGGATGCATACGTTTGAAAATGCTTGTCGCGGGAGGTGCGATTTATTTGATGACGAGTGTAGTTCGCGCAGCGACAGTTGAGGCGAACTCGGTACTCACACTAATGTAATGCATGTGTGTTGTGTGTATTCTGTGTTAAAATTCTTCAAGTTCAAATATCGAATATTAGCTACCTCGCTCTTGCTAAATGTGTGCAAGTGAGACAGAAAGTATTTGTCAGTCAGACTACGCAAGATGGTAGCGCGGCGAGCGTATACAGATATTTGTGTTGATCGCCACAATTCTCGCTGCGCGACCTATATTTATTATTTTTAATTATGTTTACGCACTGTTGACAATGTTGGGGGAGGCCTTTGTCCAGCAGTGAACGTCATTATTGGGCGTACCTATACTAAAAATTTGAAGAATAAACATTTGAAATTTGTCCCAAATAAAGATAAAAAAAATCGTACTATTATTTTTTCTGAAAAAGAGTACAATTCTCGGTTTCTATACAGGATGTTTAACACGAGTTCGAGTTCTCAATCTGTGCCATTTAACAGGTGCCCAGACAAAAACGCGCGGAAAAAAAACTCGCCAAAAGAAGTCACTTCGGTGTTCATTCAGGGCTCTCTGCAAACAATTTGGGAGTTCATCAACGAGGAAGCAAATGGGAGTATCCTCTTTAGAAACGCCAACGATGCGGAGTGTTCGTTTTTGCAACGTATTCTGACCTCTATAAGGTCTAAGAATAAGAAGCTACACGCGTCATTTCTAGAAGAGAGCAAGGTGATGTTAAGGAAGATTGTAGCAGGTTTGAGAACTTGCCCGTTCGACTTGAAGTTGGCATACATTAGACTCGAACAGAACAGAACGCTAAAGTAAGATATGACCCTGATACTTCTTTCAGTATTTTTCGTTAAGTCATAAATTCATATTCACCTTTATTTTTATTTTTTACAGAAATGTGTGTATAAGTAAAGTGCCAAAGGAACGTAATTGCACTAGTACAAGCGCGTGCAGGTATTTATTTTTTTGATTTTGATTTATTTTATTTTATTTATTAAGTCACACTAACAACATTATAAATGTTATACTCTTATAACTAACACTTATGAGCATTGTATTTTTTTTTAATAAAAAAATATATCTGAAGACGCCAAGGGCCAATAAAAATAGAAATGTAGGTCGCGCAGCGAGAGTTGGTTGAGGCAATCAACACAAGCAAATATTTCGTGGGTCGAATCACGAGAAGGCGTAGTTAACAAAATGGCGATATTGAGTTAAACACACCGTGTTATTAAAAAAAACATGTATTTTATAACCTCACAAAAGATCGTAACTGAATTCTTTGTCTGGAAGCCAGTACCGACAGTTAAAGAGGGTCCGAAATACATTTTTCCATACTTAAAATTTTCTTTAAATGTCGCTCCTGTAAAATTTATAAAAATCAGTTACACCTTTTTGTGATTCGACCAACGATTTGTATCTGGGGGCGTAGTGTGTTTACCACAAGCACATTCGATATAGAATGCGTTAAAAAATATATGAAGATTTTAGTTCTTGAAAGTTTCCGCTAGGGGCGCTGTACAATCCGTCATACATTTAATGTCACTTTTTTACGCAGTCGTTAACGAATGCGTTTGACTTAAACTCGCACTACGCCCGCTGTATACGCTTGTCGCGTTGACGTCTTGCGTATTCTGACTGATTTGTGTGTTCTGTGTGTTTACCATGAGTTTACGTTATGTGTGCTCGCTAGCGAGTAGTACGTCAAAAAAATCTATGAAGATTTTATTTCTTGAAAGTAGCCGCTAGGGGCGCTGTAGGTATAATATGTCATACATTTAATGTCATTTTTTTACGCAGTCGCTAGCGAGCACACCTAACGTAAACTTATGGTAAGCATCAGTGTTAGTTGTGTTCGTCTCAACTTTCGTAGCGCGAGCTGTGACAGGCCTAATTTTCTATTTTATTGTTTTTAAATACAGTGTCCCAAAAACAATGGATAACCTTTTCTAACTATTACTATGGTCTCTGAAGGATTTCTAATAAAAAGCGAGATCAAAATACTTTTCAGTTTATTCCTCGTAATGGTAAGTTAACGGAGAATGTCAATTAAGAAATCACAAATTTCTTTTTAAACCATACGATAGACAATACTAATGCTTTCTAATTACTTCAGTCTCTCTAATATAAAATTTTGAACAAGTAAAAATATCACGGTTTTCGAGATTTTTAAGTTTTATTTTTTATTTTTAGAAAATTGTCAGTGAAAAATCTTGAAAACTGTGATATTTTTACTGACGTCAAAATTTGTTATTAGTGAGATCATGAGGAGGCCTACCGATAATTGCATTGTTTCTGGGACACCCTGTATAAATCTTCTGCAATTATAAAAAGTTCAAACTCTGCAAAAATACAAATTAATTACTTCACATATACGCTTTCGATTATTTTGTTTAACAGGCTGAGTTGCACCACTTTATTTTAACCGTAAAAATAACTATAACCGGTGCTTTTTAAATGAAGGTTGACAGATTTTTGACGTTTAAAGATGGTGCAACTCAAGCCTAAGAGTAGGCGCACACCGTTGATTTTTAGTTGGCCGATAGTTGTGTCCGATTTCAAATTGTATGAAGAACCGTCAAAATCGAATCGGCGTAGTGTGCGCACTCCCATACATGCCCATACTGATCAACTGCCCGACTAAACTATCGGCCGACGAAAAATCAACGGTGTGCGCCTACTCTTAGCCTAGGCGCAGACTACCGATTTATCGTCGGCCGATAGTTTAGTCGGGCAGTTAATCAGTATGGAGATGTATGAAAGTGCGCACATTACACCGACTTGGTATCGGCCGATTCATCATACAAATTAGAATCGTGCCCAACTATTGACCAACTAAAAGTTGGTGGTCTGCGCCTAGGCTAAAATTATTATATTTAGCTTTTAATTTATTTTAATGTATTAAAAAATTTACAGCACTCCAATCCGCCAAAATATTAACGCTCCTGAAAACATTGTGCCAAGACCATCTGGCTCTCAACAGCCGTACGTATTCATATTTAACCATTTTAATTGTATTTTAAACTAGCGACCCGCCCTGGCTTCGCACGGGTGCTAAGTACACATATAAATCTTCCTCTTGAAGCACTATCTATTAAAAAAAACCGCACCAAAATCCGTTGCGTAGTTTTAAAGTTCTAAGCATACCATAGGGACATACAGCGACTTTGTTTTATACTATGTAGTGATTGAACATTGTTTGTCCACGGACCCCTTAGGAAATCAAGCACAATTTTAAGGACCCTCTTAATAAAAAAGCAGCGTTAAATTTCGATTACAAGACTTGGTGGCATTTACTTACTTGGTTGTTAAATGATCCATAGATAAGGCTGCGGACCCCCATACATACAGGGTGACTTTGTTGTATTTTTAAATTGTTCCGTAGAGCTTGTTAAAAAAATTTGGATACTGATTGCAAAATCATCCTGTATGCTCGCGGGCTCCGATACCTACGCTCGCAGACCACAGGTTAAGAAAGACTGGTCTATTGTATTCCATAAACCATGCCATATGTTTAAAGTTAAAGATGCTTTCGTTTTAATCTCGTGCTATGAACCAATCACTTTTTGAACAACCGTGAACAGTTCATACCAAATCCCAAAATATTTGTAAATGAATAAATATTAAAGTCTTCTTCTTCTTTTATTAAGTTTAACAACATTGTAGTTTTTTTTTTAATAAATTAAATCATTTTTAGCTCAACATCAGCTCAGAGCTCCAATCAAAATATAGCCCGAACCACAGAGGGCTGGCAAGTCGCAGACAGACCCCCGACCATAAACAATAAAGTGGAAAGACGTGATGACCACGCGGTACCCACTACTTCAAATACGTCAACAAATAAAATCGAAAAGAGTGATGCTCAAGCTTTAACAAGCAATGTTAATGTAAAAGTGACAAAAAACACTGCTACAAACCTGGCTGGCAATAACGCTCAAATTAAAAATGATACAAACTTAAAAAAAGAACCAGTCATAGACAATACAGGCAGAGAAACTTCTTCTTTGAGCGTCACTGTCAAAAATGCGGCCACAGATAATTCAACCTTATACAATGCATCGGACTCTGTGGATTCCGGGGTGGGCATAGATAATGGGATAGAGTCAGAAGGTGCTATGAAAAGTGGGAAGTCAATTGCTGCTGCTGTATACAGTTTGAAGACTAAGAGGGATCGGAGTGAAGCTAAAGGTCTAGGTCTGAGGAAGGCCAGGCTGATAGAAGCGCTGTCGGTGCCTTTGGAGAGCGATGTGGCGATGAGGTATGTGCTTTATCTATTTTAAATATACAGGGTGGAATTTTGTGATGCCACTTGGAGTGAAAGTACATTCTCTTAATATTGTAGATATACATTTTTTCTCAAAGAAAACATTCCTTTATTTTTGAAAAGAAATAGAACTGCATTCAAAGATTTTCAAAAATTTGCTTGCCACACCCGGGGATCGAACCAACTAAAATCTCTTAAAAATGACACCCTGTATTTTTATTTCATTGATCGTTAGGGTTATAAGGATGAAATCTCTCTAACAAACTTGATAAATCCAGGTGGCCATTTCAAAATTCCACCCTGTATTTGGTATGGAAACACAGCGAATAATAAGGGTGCTGTTTTTTAGCCTGGTAACACCTCGTGGTGAGCTAAATATGCTTGTGTTACGAATGGATTCACCATAATGTCCTTAATAGTCCAGCGGTGGAATTCGAACCAGCGTTCCTCAGATCACGAGACGGCCAGTCCGACCCCTTCACCGTTCGGCTACCGTGGCTTTTTGAGCAATATGACAACACTGTTCTTCTTCTTTTATTTGATGATGGCAATGAACTTGTGTTTTAAGTATTTTATTAATGCCTATATTATGCTAACCTCTATCCGTCTCTTTCACTCATGCCAGCGTGCCTTTTAAAGGAAACGAGCCAACTCCAAGGTATGTACTAAATATTTTTATTACGATCTGATCCGGTGGTTAGCTACCGGACCACTATGACGGATTTGAATGTTGCCTGGGTCAAATATTCGTATTATTTTTTAATGAAATATAATTTTGACTCATTTTATGTATTGCTAATCTATATCCGTCTCTTTTACTCATGCCAGCGTGTCGTTGAAACGAAATGAGCCCACTCCCAGGTACAAAACTACATTCTATTTAAACTATAGTCTGGTCGCCGAGCACGTAGAATTATGTCCAATGACCCCAAGCTACCCATCCTTATCGCTCGCGCGTAATTATGTTGCCGTTGCGCTCGCACACTCACTGCGGCCGCCCGTCGCACAGTCGCGACAGCAATATAATTATGCGCGAGCGATAAGGATGGGTAGCTTGGGGTCATTGGACAAAATTCTACGTGCTCACAGACTGGGCTTTACTTTGGTGGTTGGCGTACTGGGGGCTGAGTGTAAGTTGTGAGCGCGTTTAAAAAATGTATGAAAATTTTAGTTTTTGTACGTTTCCCGCTAGGGGCGCTGTACAATCCGTCATTCATTTAATGTCATTTTTTGACGCGCTCGCTAGTGAGCGCGTTTGATGCAAACTCACACTAGGCCCTCTGACCACTATTTCTGTAATAGTTTATTATTTATATGTAATAATATTGCTTGTTAACCTATATCTGTCTTTGTCACTCATGCCAGCACGTCATCGAAAGATAACGAGGTCACCCCAACTACGCCAAGGTACAAAAGTTTACTAAACTTTTTCGAGCTAGTCCGGTGGCTACTGTACAAGACCACTATTCATATTATACGTACTAGCGGCCGTCCGCGACTTCGTACGCGTGGACCTCGTTTAATTACTAATGACGTTGATAGATGGCGTTTCACGGTTTCCCCCGCATGAATTTTACGAACGTCAAATTTTTTTTCCACCGCTGTAGATTTTAACCAACGACGATAAATGGCGCTTTTTACCCACGTCTTATTTATTTATTGAAATTTAGTTGGTCACATATCGTCGTAAATGATAGCCAATATGTTAATCTGGGTTATAAACAATAATGTAAAGTTTCAAAGGAAAGAGTAACAAACATCCAGACATTCAAACTTTCGCATTTATAATATTAGTAGGATATTGCTTTCTAACCTGTTTCTGTCTCTTTCACTCATGCCAGCGTATCACCGAAAGAAAAGGAGGCGGCTCCAAGGTACAAAAGTTTACAATACTTTTTGAACTACTTCGGTGGTTAAAGTACCGACCACCATGTCGGTTGCGTTACCACTATTTCTTTATTCATTTATTATTTATGTATTGCTAATAACCTATTTCTGTCTGCTGTCACTCATGCTAGAGTATTATCGAAAGAAAAGGAGGCCGCACCAAGGTATAAATAAAGTTATTTCTAACTGGTCCGGTGGTTAGCTTACCGACCGGTTCTTTATTCGTTTATTATTATGTATTGCTAACCTATTTCTGTCTGTTACTCATGCTAGCGTGTCATCGAAAGAAAAGGAGGCTGCTCCAAGGTACAAAAGTTATTTCGAACAGGACCGGTGGTTAGTTTACCCACCACTATTTCTTTAATCGTTTATTATTTATGTATTGCTAACCTATTTGTCTGTCACTCATGCTAGCGTCTCACCCAAAGAAAAGGAGGCCATCATAAGGTACAAAAGTTTACAAAACTTATTTTGAACTAATTCGGTAGTTAGCTTACCGACCACTATTTCTTTAATCGTTTAATATTTATTATGTATTGCTAACTTATTTCTGTCTGTCACTCATGCTAGCGTGTCATCCAAAGAAAAGGAGGCCGCTCCAAAGTACAAAAGTTATTTCGAACAGTTCCGGTGGTTAGCGTATCGACCACTATTTCTTTAAATAAATAAATAAAGTTCTTTATTGCTTCTACAACTTACTTAGCTAGTTACAATAATGTTGTTGATTGATTGACATATATTCAACATCAAATAAACCGCACCTTCCGCGACGGGAACTTTAACGATTTTCTTCTGACACAATCATGGTGCCCCAACAATATTGGTGTTATTTTAAAGCCTAATAAATATTCTTAAAGAAAAACACACTTAATTTCTTAATAAATGATTAACATATACCATAAATGTGACTTGAAAAGATACCTCACTTTGGGCCCAACTATGGGATTAATTAGACCAATTTTTATGGTTATAAAACCAAATAATGATCTCACGTGTCCTCTTTAACAGATGGATAGCGATTAATCCCAACTTAACAGTTTTATAGTCATAAAAGTTGGCTTTAGCGTAACTACCTATTTTTTGAAGAAGTGACTCTGGATCCTTCTAAATACACATTTTTGGGGTAAAAACCTTTCCTTTAATGAAATGAAGGTTAGAACTAGGCTTTTAAATGGTGCCAATATTGGTGGGAAGTGGGGATGCATACGTTTGAAAATGCTTGTCGCGGGAGGTGCGATTTATTTGATGTCGAGTGTAGTTTAAGGAAGCAATTGGAGGTGGCTCAGCTAATGCTGCCTGAGAATACTCAGGCTGCGCTGATTTTCAGCCACTCCCATTTCTCTGTAGGTCTTATGCGAGAATTGGGTAATGAGGGCTAATAGTTCATCATCATCATCATTTCAGCCATAGGACGTCCACTGCTGAACATAGGCCTCCCCCAATGCTTTCCACGTTGATCGATTGGTAGCGGCCTGCGTTCAGCGCTTCCCTGCTACCTTTACGATGTCGTCGGTCTATCTTGTAGGTGGACGTCCCAAGGGCTAATAGTTAATCGTTTATTATTTATGTATTGCTAACCTCTTTCTGTCTTTCTCACTCATGCTAGCCTCTCATCGAAAGAAAAGGAGGCCGCTCCAAGGTACAAAAGTTTACAAAACTTTTTCGAACTAATCCGTTACCGACCACTGTTTCTTTAATCTTTTATTATTTATGTATTGCTAACCTATTTCTGTCTGTTACTCATGCTAGCGTGTCATCGAAAGAAAAGGAGGCTGCTCCAAGGTACAAAAGATTACAAAAATTTTCGAACTTGTCCGGTAGCGAATCGACCACTATTTCTTTGAATAAATAAATGAATAAAGTCCTTTATTGCTTCTACAACTTACTTAGCTAGTTACAATAATGTTGTTGATTGATTGACATAGTTTAAGGAAGCAATTGGAGGTGGCTCAGCTAATGCTGCCTGAAAATACTCAGGCTGCGCTGATTTTCAGCCATTCCCATTTCTCTATAGGTCTTATGCGAGAATTGGGTAATGAGGGCTAATAGTTCATCATCATCATTTCAGCCATAGGACGTCCACTGCTGAACATAGGCCTCCCCCAATGCTTTCCACGTTGATCGATTGGTAGCGGCCTGCGTTCAGCGCTTCCCTGCTACCTTTACGATGTCGTCGGTTCACCTTGTAGGTGGACGTCCCAATATTTATGTATTACTAATCTATTTCTGTCTCTGTCCCTCATGCTAGCGTATCATCGAAAGAAAAGGAGGCCGCTCCAAGGTAAAAAAGTTTACAAAACTTATTTTGAACTAATTCGGTGGTTAGCTTACCGACCACTGTTTCTTTAATCATTTAATTATTTACTAGCGGCCGCCCGCGACTTCGTACGCGGGGATCCCGTTTTACCCCCTTCATCTATCTTACGCGGTTTAGATTTTTTCATACAAATGTTTTTTACCGCTAACTCCCGTTGCCGTGGGAATTTTGCAATATCCTGTTGTAACTAAGCTTTAAGTTTACTAAGGTACCTGCATGCCAAATTTCAAGCGTCTTACTTAAGCGGTTTAGATTTTTCATACAAAAGGATTTTCCCGCTAATACCCGTTCCCGTGGGAATTTCGGGAATTCCTGTCTTAGTGCACCTCTACGGTACGTAAGCTACGTCCCTTCCTCAAGATGTATTGCTAACGTATTTCTGTATGTCACTCACGCTAGCGGGTCCCGGAAAGATGAAGCCACTGCAAGGTACCAAACTACATTTATTTGGATGGTGGTTATCGTACCGACCACTATTTCTTTAATCATTTATTATGTATTGCTAACCTATTTCTGTCTCTTTCACTCATGCAGCGTGTCATGGAAAGGGAGCGACACTGCTTTAAGGTTTAAAACGTAATTTTTCTTCGTTTTTTATAAAAGTTCTCGTTCATTAACGTCCTATTAAATGTTCTCTAAAGATATACATAAATAGACAAGTCCACAATATTTTGTAGTATTTCATTGAAATTATTTATGAATTTCCCTATAAAGGGTTTGTCACACTGGATGCGGTTTGAGGTCAGAGGCCTGGGATGCTCGCCGCGATAAGCCCTTATACGTTTGTCGTCAAAAATCATCGATAAGATTTTATCCCGGTGCGCATCTCTAGCCCGCAGGTCAAAGTAAATTCAGCCCGCATTATGTATAATTGCTTGACGTGACCGCAGACAGCATCTAGTGTGATAAATCCTAACGAAACGAACCTGAAAGTAAAGGCTGATTTGTAAAATTTTGACGATCTGGTTCTTGATTATTAAAACTCGAATGAATATTCAGAACTTGGTGTATTTTTCGCTAAACATATTATTACAGCTTACACGTCTTGTATAACTTTTACTACAATCTTATACAACTCGACCGTTTTCTGTCTTACACAATAGACATGTTGACACCACCAATCAACTGACGTACTTTTTAAAACTTTCAAAATGAAACTCTCCCATAGATTTTGTATGGCATTACAAGCAAGTGACGTCACTATTTTGTCAACTCAATCAAACTACTTTTTTTAATTACAATGCGAACAAAAATCGTAATTTACAGGTAATTTAAAATAAATTAAGTTTTTAAGACCAGAATAAAGAGTCTTTTTAAAAAAGTTGTGGTTTCGAATTATTGGGGTATGGTGTCAAACTGTCTATTCACTGATTCATATTTTAAACTGCTATTCTTACTCTCAACCCCAATCCTCATTAGACCGTTTCGTTTCCTCCATGGACTAATCATTTCTTGTATGTACAGGATGATGCGTCAAATGGGCTGGAAGGGCGGCCCGTTGGGCACGCGAGGCGACGGCATATTGGAGCCCATCATGCCGGATCTGAACCGGGTCAGTAATCAGTATTTATTTGCAGGGTTAGAGCTTAACTCAGTCAGTGCCTGAGGTATGGGAGCGGCACGGGAGGGGTGACATTGAAATATTATACGTGACAGTCAAAATTAAATACAAATCTGAAAGTCTGAAGTCTCGCTGACGTTTGACGTTATAAAAACAAGGCCATGCCGCTTCTATACCTCAAGCATTGACTGAGTTAGTGAGTTAGTCAATTTCGACTAATCCCAGACGAAGTAAAGTTTACGACGGAGTCTTCTGTTTTACTTCACTACGTGAAGCAATGAGGGCTATCGTTTTTATACTTAACAGTTGGCACCCCTAGCGATTGACAGGACCTTACTCTACAGAGGCGCCATCTTGATGAGTGCAAATGCGATAGTCCTCCTACCACTTTAGCGCTCACCAGTTGGCGCCACTGTCTTCGCTACTAGCAAGTGACAGGACCTTACTCTACAGTGGCGCCAACTGGTGAGCGCTAAAACGATAGCCCTCATTGCTAAAGCTGTCATCAATATCATTGAGCCAGAAATGAGCCATAAAATAAGGGCTATCTTCAGAAAGAATAAGAAACGAAAACTTTCCCTCTCTATATCACGATTTACGGACATTTTTGGGATAAATATTCGATCCGAGGGCCTAGTGTGAGTTTACATCAACGCGCTCAGTGAGCGCGTATAAACAATGACATTAATGTATGACGGATTGCACAGCGCCCTTAGCGGAAACATTCAACAACTAAAATTTTCATACATTTTTTACGCGCTCACTAGTTGTTGGACGTTTGACGTAAACTCACACACACTGTATCATAAAAAACCGTACCTATTTTCCTAACTTTTAATTATCACTTTCTTTACAGAAATCAAACGCCGGTCTTGGCCACGTTGCGCCCAAAAAGGAGCCCAAGCCTCAAAAACCACAGGCCCCGCCCCCAAAAGCACCTCAAGCCACGCCCCCAAAGCCACAAGCCCCGCCCCCAGCCAAACTGGCGAAGACTATCCACTGCCACAAGCCGCCGAATCTTCGTGCGGACTTATTGGGACATATACATTATTTGATAACCGAAGAATATATTGAGAGAGTGGTCGTATACTCTGCCAAGGTAAAGTATCTTAAGTCTATAGTCCGGTCGCCGAGCACGTAGAATTTCGTTTCGTCCAATGACCCCAAACTACCCATCCTTATCGCTCGCGCGTAATTATATTGCTGTCGCGCTCGCACACTCACTGCAGACGCCCGTCGCACAGTCGCGACAGCAATATAATTACGCGCGAGCGATAAGGATGGGTAGCTTGGGGTCATTGGACAAAATTCTACGTGCTCACGGACCAGGCTTAAGTCTAGATTCTAGACTTAACTAAAGACTACTCTAGACTAGATCATAATGTTAATATAGCTAGCGGAATAGAGTAACAAAGAACTGAGCGAGCGAGATGTCACTAGCAACAACACTGTGTGATGAAAAGACTATACGTGATGCTGTCGCCGTCACGTCAAACAGAACCGTTTTTTTTTTCAACTATTTGACAGTTCGGAGGCACTTATTCGCACGCTGAAAATTTGAACTGAGATATTTTCAGATTTTGCGTCAGTGAAATCCTTGATGTTTATGAGAAACTGTTCAAACTATGCTTCAGAAACGTGGTACACCATACAAGAATGCGTGGTAAATTCAGAGAACTGCTCCTGAATCAATAATATACCTACTACTGCTATTTCTATTTATTTATATCAACTGGCAGATAGTGGTGACTGAGTTTGTTCCGGCGTTTCTTTTCAGCAATTGCCATTATGTTAATCTCGAAGCGCTGGTAGGGCCCAAAAGATAAGGAGACATGTAAAGTGCTTAAGGGCTACCTTTTTCATTTTATTTTGTTTTCACGTTCATAAGTGCCAAAAATATTGGTCTAAATTGAATAAAACATTTGTGATTAGATTTTTGAGAGCAAAATATTTGACGAATTGTATTTTAGTCGGTACTGATTAAAAGGAATGTTTACTTTTCAAGATGGGGAAGAAAGACATCACCTTTCTCAAGGGCGTACTGAAGTCCATTGAGACGCGGACTCAGCAGGCGTTCAACGACGAGGTTCAACAGGAGACGTTCAAGAAGATTCTGGTTGAAATGGTGGCGGCGCCGGATTTGCAGGTCGGCTGCGTGATTGGAGGAGACAAAAGGTAAGCTATTTCTCTTAAAATAGTCTATAGTCCGGTCGCCGAGCACGTAGAATTTCGTCCAATGACCCCAAGCTACCCATCCTTACCGCTTGCGCGTAATTATATTGCTGTCGCGACTGTGCGACGCGCGCCCGCAGTGAGTGTGCGAGCGCGACAGCAATATAATTACGACCGGACCTTACAGTCTGTGATCAGTCACTTCTTGATAAAATATGATTCAAAAGTATTAAAAACTACTTGACCGAGGCCTTGACAAAGGTTGCGACATTGATATTTACAGCTTGAACATGCTCATCTTTTACTTTAGGCTTAATTAGTATGAAAAGTTCATAAATGATTAAAAGATGATCATAAATCAATAAATAATAGCAGAGTTTGAAGTGTCTTAACTGATCAATATTCATCAATACGTTTATTCGAGTTACAAGATAATAATATTTTGATGTCAATAATGCCGAAGTAATAATGTAGATAAACAATTAGGTAAAAAGTTTCTGACATCAAATTAAAATTGCTTTTTCATCTTAAGTGCTTTTTAGGCGATGGTTGTGTTTTTAATACATTTCAAAGTACACAAAGGATTGTATTTTTGTTTTATATTTTTGTATTAAACATTGATTTCAAAATTTATTTTTACATATAATAGATACATATTACATTATTGTTTTGTGTGTTTTTTAACAATCCTGACATTAGCTGCCATAGAAATCTGACATCACAAGTTTTCATAGATCAAATAATTCTCTTCCAGGTCCATATGCTTCACCAAACACGGCGTACCCAGCTCCCAGAAGACATGCGATCAGCAATATATGCCGCTTGACACCGTCATATCGGTGGCTTCCAAATACCGCCACGCCAAATTGATCACCACCGATATCATAATGGACATAGGAAAACATTTAGGCCCGCGAAACACTGTCAAATGCAACAAAGCTATCGGCCATAGAATTATATTATTAACATCAGTGCTAGACTTGGTTACTGGGAATAAATTAGAGAAAGAATTGAATTTTGATTATATTTTAACGTGCAAGCAAGTGGGATACGTCAATGAGATGGTGATTGGAATTAATGCGAGGGTGAGATGGTCGCATAGCACTTGTTTTGAAAATCATCTCATGGTTGAGATCCTGAAGGTTCTGAAGGAGACGACGCTGGTTCTGCAAGCAGTGTTCGCCAATAATAACCAGTGAGTATAATTTGTTATAGTTTGGTCTGTGAGCACGTAGAATTTTGTCCAATGACCCCAAGCTACCCATCCTTATCACTCGTGTTCAGGATTTTAAATAAAAGAGTCCTTTTTACATGATATTCTTCATAATATGAAATGGTAAAATGGAGAAAAAATACGAGCTACGCGCTCGAGAGTTCGATCCCAAGGTAAAGATGGCCGGACGACGCCGCTAGTGATGTTCTTTACTTCCTGTTTGGAGGCATTAGTTATAGTGACGTCCGGCGAGGGGTGAAACTGTTGTATGCGCACTGCGCGAACAACTCGCTCGTAATTATATTGCTGTCGCGACTGTGCGACGGGCGGCCGCAGTGAGTGTGCGAGCGCGACAGCAACATAATTACGCGCGAGCGATAAGGATGGGTAGCTTGGGGTCATTGTACAAAATTCTACGTGCTCACGGACCAGGCTTTACATTCTTTCTTTTCACACTAACGCTCGTATTCTCAAACGATGCTTGCTTAAGTGAAGCAGCAAATTAAACGCACAGCGTTGAATAGAGCTCTGTGATTGGTTCGTGTGTCACCCTGTGCGTCCACGCGCACTGAGAGACCTCATAGTAACGTTTGTGAATACGGGCGTAAAATACGCACCACCAAGATCAGAAAACACCTAGAGTTGCGTTTTTTGGTTTATGAATAAGACATAGACTTAAAAATGTCTTGAGGGTAGGTACTAAAGAGTTTGAATTTACTTGTGATATAGTAAATTACTTACCTATGTTAAAACTTATAGAAAGTCCTGAGCAATTGCTGGTATTTTCAAATAACTGTAGTCTCCAAAAGAGTTGTAAAGTTTTTAAATACAATAAAATAAAAGTTTTTATTTAAGGACTTATGCGAAAACGTGCCATTTTTACTTACTTCAAATTTTATTGCTCTATATTTATGTTTACGCCTTATCGTCTTTGTTTCAGACTGTTAAAATTCCAGAAGACATCCACAACTGGTGCTTACCAACCGCGTTTCACCAACAGCTCATTGGAAGACAAAATCGACAATAAAGACAGTGCTATCCCTGGAACGTCCAAACAAACTATCGAGAAAGACTCTCAAGCCAAAAATAATAAGAATGATGCCAAAATTGACAGTAAGACTGGACAAGAAGTGATCGTTATATCGGATAGTGATGAATCTTTTAAGAAAGAGGCTAAAGGTGAATGCAGCACAGCAAACACATCTTTCGAGTCTGAATTCGAGAAAGACGTTAACGAGCTCAAGGAAGCTATAAAAGCAGCCGATGACAATCTAGATGAAAAAGACCATGTCAGTGCGAAAAGACTGCGATCGGATTCGGACGGGTCCCACGGCAATAAGAAAAAGACCAAAATAAATACCACCATCAAATACTTGGGGATCGCTCCAGACAGCTATCCTTTAGAAGAAGTTGGCATCGATGAGATAATGACCTTCCAAAATAAGGTTTGCGAACACATAGAAAAAAAGAAGGAAAAACCATTACTGGAATGTCTTGGCATCAAAAATGGCGCCATCATATACTGTTGTCATGACGAATTCGCCAGATTCCTTGTCGAGAGTGTTGCCAACAACATGAATTTGAAAACAATCAACATCACAAATCTGTATAAAAACAAAAAGAAACAATACAAAATGTCTGCGAGGATCAACAGCTACTTAGATCTGAATTTGAAGAAGCTGTTTGCTACAGTCGAAGACTACAATCCTGGATTGAAGACGGATCTGTGGGGAGTTATTGATGTCCAAAACAACACCGGGTATGTTAATATTTCTTTAGAAGTAGACGAGGAATCTTTTGAGTACATATCTGACAATAACTTCAGCATCTTCGCTGGTATGGATAAGCTTAGATTCAATTTGTTGTGGGAATAGGATCGCCAAAGATGAATGTTGAGTTGCACCACGTAACTTTAACCGTAACTATAACGGTAACCGGTGTTTTTTTGTATGACGTTTATTGTAGTTAAAGTAAGATGGTGCAACCCAGTCTAAGATTTACATGGAGTTGTGAGTTTAAACTAGTCACTTGTTCAGTGTCGTTAGGTCTCAGCATTGATTTTGAAGGCTACAAGCCGTATTGACTGTACCAATGTTTTACATTATATTTATTGGGATATGTGCATTTATAACTACGGTTTAAGACATTTATTTTTCAAAAAAATAATTCGAAGTTTACTTATGTAGAACATGAGTTATCTATTGAAAAATACTGTCTTAATACTGTACTGACTCGAACACAGCTTTGCGTTTGATGAAACGATCCGTTTTCACCATCAATCTTTAATTTTTAATTAAGTGACCCCTATAGTAACACAATAAAAATTCCTATCGAATTTTGTTTTCATAGGGGTAATTTAAAAATTAGGAATTGATGATGAAAACGGGCATCACTCTCATTAGCTCAATGGTCAAAGTAGTCATTTATTTTAAGTCCCAAGAATAATTGTCAGGAATAATATTCTCTGATATTTATTTAGCTAGTCACTAAAAAGTGGAAGGGCGTGGCCCAAATATTAAATTTACTTTATTTAAGAAGACACACAGCAAACATAATCGTAACACATAGATAATTTTAATAACTTAAAATAAGTTGTAACTGGCACTAAAATTTGCATTAACGTATCTTTTATGATAACTTTTTTTTTATATTCAAATGAACCTATATCTTTCAAATGTGACATTTTGTATTTTTTTCCTACAATTTAGTTTAGTGTAGTTTATAAAACTATATTTTTAAGATCTGAAACTAAGTCATTCGTGTGATTTATTTAATAATATTGATCTCAAATGTTGCTCAATTGTCACAGTCAATACAAAATCAATGCTGATACATACACAATGTAAGTCAACCAAAGAATGATAAAAATATCCTCGGTACTTTGAACCCTATGTTAAAAGCATAAAGTTTAAAATCTTTTGGAGGGAATATGACAATTTGTAGGTATAGATGACCCACGCTGAACTGTCCCACCAAACTCAATGACAGGGGGGCGCTACCATCGTTCAACTATATGGTTTCCAACATGGCAAAAATCGGAACCAGCGATCCGGTATTGACGGTGGCGCCCCGCTGTCAATGTCATGCATAGGACAGTTCAGTATTTTGGAACTATAGGTTGAACTGCTGTATGTCAACCTTTTTGATGTTTAAATGGTGTTTAGATGTCAATGTTACCATCTTTAGACCCTACTATTATATGCCAACATCTCTATATGATACTATGTATTGAAACTTATTTTTTCATAAGTTTTTAGGATTCCTGCATTTTTAATGCAAAAAAATATTTCAAACATGATTTTACATTTGAAATAAAAATCATGTTCAATTTGTCAAAATTTTATATTTACTTAAAATTAAAACTTACTGGAAATGGTGACATTATTTTACAGTGTCAAATAAAAACGTATTTTGAAAAATATATATATTTTTTATATAAAACTAAAAGTGATATATATTTTGAAATTCTACAACGTGTAGTTAGGTACATTTTTAAAATCGTATCTACCTATCTATAATATTTTGGGGCATATTAACTGAATTTTAGAAAATTTGGACATTTCACTACAAATCTTTTATGTTTTTTTAATGTTTCACACACAGCAAAAGGCTTAACTACATAAAAAAGTATTTTTGAAACTACTTAGTGCCATATTAAAAGTTATTTTTAAGTATCTTCTTATTAGGAACCTTGACACTCTTATTTAATTTAAAAGTAAAATTAATTATAAAATTACATTAGTTTTAAAAGTTGATTTCCAATTTTATGTTCTTGATATCTCAAAATTTCAAATTTTGCTTACGAGCGTGCACTGATATTATTTGATACTTTGATGATTTTTGATATTTTAAAAGCCTCAGTGGTATGCATGTTTTCTAATATGGATTCAAAATTTTGTAGTTTTATAATTTCATTATGGTGGATGATATTTCAAAAATCGTTACATTTTCTGTTAAAATTTCAATAGATGTGTATCTTAATAGGTGTGAGTGAGACACTGGTATGTTTGTCATTGATTGACAGTTTTGTATTTGATTGAAGTTCCTGTTTAAAATTAAGTTTGTTACAATGTTGAGTTGTTTAAAAACGTTATATTTTTTGTTACAAGGATACCTTAAGCATAATCTATTTTAATAAGAGATTTTTATAACAAAGTGACCTATTTCAAGCATTCTCTTTCCATCTGCTTAAAGGAAAAGTATTTTTAGTCGCTAAGGTCTTAAATACCTACTTTGTTATTTTATTTTAGTCTTTTTCTAAATTTAGTTTGCCTCAGTTGATGGGGGGAAATGTGACATCAATGTTTTTTTTTTGTGCAATAATTTTTTTTTATAAATTACAGCCATAAGATGGATGAAGAACGCTTCGAAATACGATCTTATTATGTTACTACATATGTAGTTTATTTTCTGTTGACATTCCTTTAAATTACAAGTAGTTCTAACCACGCTCAATTATAAAATTTCTAAAACACTATAAATCGTTTCATCCACGAAGACGCGCCCCACCAATTTTTGGTCTCGGTCGCGCGGGGTGCGGGGAGTGTGGTCCGAGCAATCCGAGCGGCATTATTGTAGTGTGCGTGTGGATGTGCACTCATGGATCATTTAGCGTGTACCGATAACACTCAAACATTAGCGGAAGAATGGTGGGGCGCGTCCGAGTGGATGAAACGATCTAATAATCTTTTATACAATTTAAATTATTTTAGAAATATTCACTTTAGCGTAAGATTGTACTACAGGTAAACATTGCATTTATTTTACTAAAATTTACGTAGTTCTCTAAATACCTATCTCTTTGATGTCTTTTTTTATATACATAGTAAATATCCAACCAAACTTTGTAGTACTAAATTGAAACTTAAAAACATCGGTGGAAGGTGCAATATTGATCGCAGCTTGCTTGAAAGGATTTTTGATCAATAGCAATCGCTTTAAAGGCCCGGTTACACCAAAATAAATGTTGATTAATGCCCGTTTCCACCATCAAAACATTTTTTTAAGTGACCCCCTATGGTAGCATAAGGAATTTTGTTTTCAAATGGGTCACTTAAAAATTAGGGATGGATGGTGAAAACGGGCATAAAGCTCTCAGAAAACAGCTGTTTTTTAAATTGTTTAGTACTCACTAACAACCGTTAAACTGACAAAAGTTAAGAAAAGGGTAAAATTAGTGACTTTTTCCTATGAACCCCATCATTTGGGACGCTAATGCAATGTAGCGCTTTAAAAATATAAAATGGCGTTCCTACCAAGACTACTAACGAACAAACAATAATGACTTGACCACTTCACTAATGCTGGTTTTCTATAGTCAATCCTTATCCAAATCCGTCCGTCATCTGTCAAATTTCAATATTTTTTGGTGAAAATATCTACGGTTTTCGATGTTTTTACATTTTCATATTGTTTAAAAGACTATTTAAATAATATTTAAGTGTAACCGCATCAAAAAATATGGATATTTGATCAAAAACAGATTCAAATTTGACAGTGGCAATCCGGATTCGGACAAGGATTAAATATGGGAAACGGGCGTAAATGATGACTACGAAAGATGCACTCGCGTGACGCAATAGTGGCGCCACTGTCGTGCCACAGTAGCGCCACTGCATCGCTTATGTCTAAGTTGCCGTATAAAATGGCTTCACCAGGCATTGATCTTGGCAGAAATAAGCTATGACCCTCAACCATAATAATAAGATGATACTCATATTTAAACATAATATAAAATAACCCACCGTATAGTATAATATTGCCGTTTAGTATTAGTTAACTACAAACTCAATTTTTATCTTAATGAATGTCTATTTAAAATTGGTGTCTATTGTAAGTACACAGGGATGGGAAAATGTACACAGTATCCGTTGAGAAATACAGTTCCTTATCTAAGATTGTCCGTCTCTTTCACACGCATTGGGAGACAAATGAGTGATTCACTCATTTGTCTCACTCAGAGCGAGTGTGTCTCTAAGGGCAATATTTTTTCCTGAAGTCTTGAAATTATCGAAAACTAAATTTAATTGAAATCTGCTATTTTCTAAGATATTGTCCGCCTCTTTCACACGCATTGGGAGACAAATGAGTGATTCACTCATTTGTCTCACTCAGAGCGAGTGAGATATAAGTAGGTACATACGGGTGTATCTAAGGGCAATATTTTTCATCTTGAAGTCTTGAAAGTTAATAAAGAACGACTTATATTCTATTTTATCTATTCTTCGTCCCTTTTTTCGCACTGGGAGACAAATGAGTGACTCACTCTTCTCAAACTCATGTCTCACTCAGAGTGAAATATCCTTACTTTATCTTTTAGATTTAATAAATGTTTAGATAAGTTTTTAGAAGTAAATGTAACTATTTATACACAGTTAATTCTCGACGGATACTTGTGCTCGGAAGCGCAGGAAACTTTTGTATTACTGGAAAGCAGGTATGAATCTGTACACGTGTACCGTGTACGATGAGTGTGATATTTATGCAGGTACTTTATGATGTACTTTTAGATTTAAGTAAATGTTGATTATGAATATTTTTGTGTTTTATTTATTACCCGTTAATAACCCTTAAAAACCACAATTGAAGCGATTTTACAACCAAATTGTACGACTGTGCATAAATGTGTTTTATTCTTTAGGAATTAAATAACAACAGGAGTCTCAATAAAAATAATGAATATAGAAAATCATTTATTTTCTTGAATCAACACGTGACAACTTATATTTATTTCAACAACACTTTCACATTACATAAGTAAACTTGTAGTATTAAAAAAAACCTAGTGATAGAAGAGAAGTATTTAAATTTTTGAATCCAGGCTTTATTAAATAAATAAGGATAAAAAAAAAGAAAATAACTACATTTTCAAACAATGTACTTATTATAATTGTATTAAAGTGCAAAACTTACAGATATTTTTTAAATAAAATCGAATTTAAATAAATCTTTAACTAGCACATTATGATTTCAGTCTCTTCTGAGGTCCACGAACGCAAAATCTAGGACGCACACTCAGTGCGGGCGCCCGTCGCACAGTCGCGACAGCAATATAATTACGCGCGAGCGATAAGGATGGGTAGCTTGGGGTCATTGGACAAAATTCTACGTGCTCACGGACCAGGCTTTAGCCCTGAATTAAAACGTTTTATAGATGGTTATAATGTCAAAACTTTTTTTCCTGCCAAAGAAAAATACTTCATTAAAAACATAACCCTCCTGGCACAGTCGGGTAAAAAATACTGCTTCAAGACAATAGTGCAATTGGAATTTTTTTAATTCACAGATATTTAAAAAAACTTACAGAATCAGAACTTCTCTTTTAATAATTTTAGTTTTGATTTAGAGCTAGCGTAGTCTAGGATTAAGTATGTACTAAAAGTGGACTTAAAATATTTTAAATAAAAAAATCACAAACAGAATACTATTCATTTTAACCAAATGTTAACACTGAATATACTTAATAGCAAACAACACAGCATTCTAAACAACATAATATAGTTCTGTTTGTGTTGGACGAGTTTCGGGACTATTTTCTTACTATAAACCATTTGTCAATTTTATAATTTAATTGCTAAACATTTTTAAGTCAGTCACAAGGCAAAGAATAATGTTTATATTTGTCTCAAAACAGGTACCTATGTAATAATAATTACATATGAATAAAGCATAAATAAATATTAATAGCCAATTTCAGACCTAAGTATTTATAGCTAAAAATATATACAGGGTGGAATTTTGTAATGCCACCTGGAGGGAAAGTACTATTAATACTGCAGATAGAAAATTTTACTCAAAGAAAACATTGCTTTATTTTTGAAAAGAAAGAGAACTGCATTCACTACCATACCATACAATTTTCTGTACATAATTAAAATAATTTAAGATTTTATGGATTTCCTTTCATTTGATTTATCAAGTTTGTTAGACAGATTTCATCCTTATACTTGACCCTAACGATTGATGCAATAAAAATATAGGGTGTAATTTTTAACAGATTTTAGTAGGTTCGATTTCCGGGTGTGGCTAGCAAATTTTTGGAAATCTTTGAATGCAGTTCTATTTCTTTTCGAAAATAAAGGAATGTTTTCTTTGAGAAAAAAAATCTATCTACAATATTAAGAGTACTTTCCCTCCAGGTGGCATTACAAAATTCCACCCTGTATATTTTTAGATAGCAGCTTATTAAAGTTTGAAAAGATATTACGTACTACAACTTGTAGTTATATTGATTTTAAACCATATTCCAAGTCAATAGGATTTATTATTTGATGGCTATTGCCTTGTAAAGGTATAGAATCCTATGGATCACATACAAGCCCTTAGAGCGCTATGTAATACTATGAATCACGCACACTGGTCTATACTACTGACCACAACAGTCAGAACTGCTTTAGAATAAATATTTTGGGAAACATTATGCAATGGAATGTGTAATTATTATTGAATAAACAAAAAATCCAACTGCGTATAAAAATGACTATTTTAACGCAGGTTAAATTGGGCTTTTTGTTTATTCAATAATAATTTTATTTAAATTTTTTTAGTTAAATAGCATACATTTTTGTAAGCTACTTAAAAAGCCCTTTATTTTGATACCCCACTCGATACGTTGTGAGAAAAAAAAATTTTTTAAGACAATATGGCGCCTAAAATCTGCCATTTTTTTTTTCAATTTTAATAAAGCCAATGTCACTCTCATGATTAAGACGAATCTAACGACACCTCTCACGCTAAAAATCGGTGAAGCCGTTTGGGCTGTAGGTCGTGCCAAAGAAATATACATACATACACTCGAAAAACATAACCCTCCTTCTGGCGCAGTCGGGTACAAAGCAAGTCAATTAATTATTTTTATGGGTGAATAGAAAGTGTACTTTAAGAGTATTTATATAAATTATGACTCTTCTAAACAACTTATTTTAGTTTCGTCATTGTGCACACATAAACAACAAAGTCATAACCCCAAAATATGAATTAATGAAATCATGTTCATTGTCCCACACAGATATTAAATGAAGGCCATCTTGGCTCTATTTAGTCACAACACGCATTTCTTGTGTTACTAGGATTCTAATTTTGGATTTTTAAATTGTTGGAGTTACATCACTTTTGACTTGGATGCGCAAATTTGTAATACTCAACAATAAAAAATTAAGTTTAATCTTAACTACTTAGCTCTAACAGCTGTAGCCAGTAGCGTGCCCTTAATTAATTAATTGACAGTTTGCTTAAGCAGCCTCGTTGCATTTTTCATCTTCAGGCTTGTCCTCTTGTGTCTTTGGTAACATCCCGCGGATGCTCAGGTCATAGACAACCTCCTCTATTTTTTTGACGTCGTACTTGAGAGCGTCGAACCGTTTGCGAAGGTGATCGTTCTTGAGATTTAGCAGTCTGTTGGAAAAGGATAGTTTAAAATTAACGTTTACACAACACCAGGTGCGATTGCAGTCAAATACCTGCCTTTTTTTGCATAAAAAAAAAATAAGACACACACTAAACAGCAGGTGCACAATTTCAAGTCAATTAGTCAATTGAAATTTTACTTGTCCAGTATTTATCGCCCTAGGGTACTTCGCTCGTTATGTTCAAAGAAAAAGTTTTTACAGCGGTCATAAATCAACCTAACTCTGGCCTATGTCTAAAGAATGTATTTCTTATCTTCTTCGTCGCTACACTCTTAGCTGAGTGATGGTTTGGTAGCAAGCTTCACAATCCGTCGCCATTCCTCCCGCATTGCAGCCTTTCTTGAACACTCGTGGAGTAGACCATTGAGTGCGCTCTTCAATTGATCGATCCAGTGCATGGCCACTCTCAAGAACTTAAGAACTCCAGTAAACAATAAATAAGGAGCTCACCTGAAGCCGGCGTTGAGCTCCATCACGAAGCGCGATATCTGCAGCGGCCGGTTGTAGTCGCCGCGCGTCACCGCGTTCACCGCTAGGCGCGACTGGAAATCAGGGTGAAAAAAAATCATGATTTTTTTTATTTTTATTAAGTTTTGCGATCATTTCTTTAGTTTTTCTTACGGAAAACATTTTTATTTACGTTCGTTCGTTCGATGTAGAGTTGGCAACACCGCCAAAAAAAATTATGTGGTTTTCTAAACAATCGCAAATAGGTTTGTACGTAAAAATTACATTTTTCAAATTCTCCATACAAAACGACAATTTCATACATTGCCACCTAATATTATCATTGTTTTTTAACATTACAGTTGATTAATTTAAACTCCCAGCTTTTCATTAATTCAATTTTTGGTCATTGATTTAAAAATCTGTGATTTTTATTAAAAAAATCAAGCAATAAAAATCGTGATTTAAATCATGCAACCCTGCTGGAAATATACAGTTTTTGAGTTGAACAACTATCACGATAAACAACTATGTCTTTGTTTGTTTGTATCAAAATCGTTGATATACAACAATTTATTAACTTTGTAAAGGGCTTCAATATTATACACACCCTGAATTGGGCCACTTTCACATTAGGGCGCCAGAAGCGCGACAGCAGCATTTTTATAAGGTAAAGGTTGTCATATAGTATAAAATCATTCGCAGTGCGCCTGTCGCGCGTTTGTCGCACTACTAGTCATCTAAACGTGAATAGGCTTCATCATTCATTATCATTTTATAATGATGCATTACAAGCTGACATCAGAATCAGATAGCCACAATTAGGAATCTTTAGGACAACACAGAAACGTATATTCGACACAACAAAAATAATATTTCTTACCAGTTCTGAGCAAAGCTGCAGCAGCCCAATGAGATAGTCTTCAATGTCTAAATGGAAACCTTCTTTCTCTTCAACTGCACTGACTGGAATAAAGCATTTTAATATTTTACTAAATCAAAGACATCAAAATTATTACTAAACAAATAAATGTGACCGGTCTTTGTGGAAATCCTTGGGGAAGACCTTTGTCCAACAGTGGACGTCTTTCGGCTGAAACGAACGAACAAACTAAATGTGAAATAGTTCTGTGTGGTACACATACTTATGCATGAATATACACTTAATATTTGATTGGAAGAAAGTTGAATTGCATCTACAGGAGTCATTTAATGTTTTGTTTTTAAGCATATTAACTATCTATGTGTAAACTGAACATCTATTAATGATATTTAGTTGGAAAAAGTTTAGTTGCTGCAAATTTTTTTAAAGACTACATTTTAAGGATTCTAAGCTAGATAGATATTGCTTATACTTACTGCCAAGGATGTCAGCAACAGTCTCATGTGAAGCCAGCACGCCAACCTCTAGCCAGATGACAAGGGCAATCAAAAAACTGTAGCGTTGTGTCACCCAGCGCCAATGGTCATGATATCTAAAAATGATTATTTACGATCAGTGGGTACGATTTTGTATCTTCAAACCTGGAAGAACCTTAAATTGGAACCTTTTAGAGGGTCAGTGGGAAAATAAAGGTGTGTATGTTAGGGTGGTCCTTATTTCTACGAAAAAAATTTTTTTTCTTATATTTTGCGGGGCACCACGTAATTTGAATATATACCATATGAAAGTCTTTCATTATTTTTTTTTTAATTTTTAAAAGACATTTAGGGGTCGCTACCAAGGTTTGAATTTTAAGTAAAAATAAAATCTGTATTTGTTAGATTCATTTATTTTTAAAGCCAAAACCAAATAAAAATATTACAAAATTATTGTTGTTGCTATGAACTAAGATATTATGTACAATGTACATATTTGAATCAATTATTTTTAAGATATAGGAGTTTACTTGTTAATATCTCGACGCGTCGGTACCATGGTCGGTACAGAAGAGGGGTTGACGGGAGAAGGGGACAAGAAGCGATTGTCTATTCTATCTATGCGATGTTCATTTGCACCTAAAATGTGATATAAACACTTAAATAAAACATTTATGAAACCATGATTTAAGATCTTCAAAGCTTTTTGTAAATATTTTGACAGCTGGTAGCGACCTCTAAATCTTAACCAAAAAAAAAACAAAAAAAGCTAATTTCATATTTAGAGGTATATAATCGAATGAGAAAGTGCCCCGGGGATAATTCAAAAGTCGAAAAATAAGGACCACCCTAGTGTATGTGTTGAAAATAATACTTTCTGCACTCCGCAGTTAACTTTTAGTACTTATTTTTCTATTTTGAAATATTTTCTTACTTGAAGTAGTCTGTAGGGGGTACAGCCTCCTTTAGCTTCATGTAGCCTTCACGAGCCTTTTCAAAGAGGCCTCGGGTCTTTTGGCATGCTTGAGCGACTAAAAAATAAAGTTGAAAAGTAGTAATATTAGTAAAAATTCAAGTCCTTCAAAAACAAAAAGAGTGGTGATAGTTCAAGAAACCAAAGTACTTACTGCCTTCCTCTTTGTGGTGTATGATTTGTAAATAAGTCACCGCTTCGCGGGATATTTGGTCTATTTCCTTACAAATCGTTCTTATAACCTAAAATAAAACCAAACTGGATTAAAACCGCCAAATAAGGGCTAAACTATGAGAGGTACACTGTAAATCGATAACGTGACTAATAAATTACGATTTATGTTTATGTAAATGAATAAAATTTAAAGGAAATCAGTGAGAAAACTAACAATACACGTTCATGATTATTCATAAATATTACCTCACGAGTTTCTTGGTCGGAGTCCAGGCTATGTTGGAATTTTGTAAAAATGTCGGTGATCAACACGTTTTCACTCATTTTTACAGCAGTTTTCTAGCTTCAGAATAGAAAATAAATAAAATATCGAGCACCGCCGGATTTACAACACTTCAAAACAATAATGGCGGATAACTAAATGTTGCTATTAAAAAAAAAATAATGTCATTTTGTCACAAATTGTGATACTAGTTTTTTTTTAAATATCACGTGAAATTATACTCGAAATTTGTAAATTTTTTTAGCAAGGCAACACTAAATTTGCGTTTTGTTTCTTCAAGGGGTTCAATCCAATTACAAACTGCGTTTCGTTATCAGTACTTTCATTATTTTTTTCCTCATTTGTAGTTTTGTAGGTATATACTAGAGATGGGTTATACTAGGTAAATTTGATACTAGGTGCACCTATTCCAAGTATTTATTAATACGTGATCCAAATACCTGTTCCACTTAGTACGTAGTAATTTACCATACTTGACGCGACTAGTGCGGACTAATCCACGTATTATGACTTTAAAATACAATTTTCTTTGAAAAGATCCACTCGTAGTATTAATAATGCAATTTGAAATTGAATAATAATGTTTTTGCTGGTTGTTGATTGATTGATATCCTCCCTTCATACTTCAACAGGCTTAGGACTGTCAACTTAAAAGTTGGCGTATTTAAAAGATATCAATTTTATAAAAATATTTACATAATTTTTTCTATTTTTTATTTATGCAATTATCACGGACGCGTGACAACAAACCAAAACAAACCTGTCGGAAGAATAAAAACTGGTTTTTTACCGGCTAGTCAACAAGGAGTGAGCTGGATGAGAGAGAACAAAAATTAAAATATTCAAAACCTTACCTGTGTACAAATAGAGTTTAAATTACGTAATACATCAAACACCTATTCCTATCTCACACCTGCCTGCGCTCAAATTTGTTTGTCAGACAGAGACGGAGTGAATCTCTACGTTCGCACATAAGCTTAGCGAGAAATACGCGGTGCGCGTAATACACGACTACGGATTATGCAATAATAACCTCTATTACTTTGATGGTAGGGTCGGAAATCTTGTAATTTAAAAAATACTTAGCGAGAAATACGCGGTGCGCGTAATACACGACTACGGATTATGCAATAATAACCTCTATTACTTTGATGGTAGGGTCGGAAATCGTGTAATTTAAAAAATACTAGGTGGATCAAGTATTTTAAAAATTGGAATAGGTGCCACTTAGTACTGTAAAATACCTAGTGTGTGGATCTGTTCTAGTAAATACGTCTCATCTCTAGTATATACCTACAAAATCATTTAGTATAATAAAGTTTACTTACTTAAAATACATTTGGAACTTAGATTTGGAAGAAGTATCAAACAACCCATTTTCTGCTTGACCCAAATGTTGACTGGGAGAGAATGCCGTTTAGATAAATAAAATATAGTATAAAAAAGAAAACAACTTTATTTCGAACGCTCAAATGCAAGTAATGCAACCCAAGTTACAGTCTCATTCATTACATATTAGCCAGGGGGCCATTCCAGCTGACGTCCGCCCAGGATATGCAGGTGGAGGTGGTAGACACTCTGTGCTCCGTGCTTGCCGTCGTTGATGACCAGCCTGAAGCCCGACTTGTCCAGGCCTTCTTGGGCCGCCACCTTGCGTGCTGCGATCATGAGGTGACCTGCAAATAGAAGAGTTATCATTACTGTAACCTTATATTCAAATCCAAATAATGGGCTGGACAGTTTGTTGTTGTGGAAATCCTTAGGGATGGCCTTTAACCAGTAGTGAACAACATTTGGTTGAAACCAATGTCCTTTTCAGGGCAAGTAATGTAAATAACTATGATAATTATTATGGCTTGCCCTGCCACCACTTCCAAACATAATATTGGCTGCTGCTTAGAAGTGGCAGATGACAGAGGAAACTTATTGTTGACAGCTCAAGGTTATTTCACTCGAGGCGAATGCTAAATAAATACTATGTTATCTCAATAATATAATTATGCCAACAAAGTTTATCTTTAATGAGCATAAAATAGTCTTGTAACCTTCCAGTTCCCATTTTACTAACATAAAAAAATGTGTGGTAAACAAAAACTATAAAGACTTGCAACAAAAAATATTGCAACTTCATTTCATTAAAGGAAAGCAATGCAACATAAAAATTATATAAGTAGTATATCCGTTAAGCTAGCACCCATAACACAAGCATTAAGTTGCTTACTTTGGGGCTAGCTGGCGCTGTGTGAAATTGTCCAAAGATTTATTATTATTATATTTGTAAAATAATGTTAATTACCTAGAAGCTGCTCATCCTCATCGTCGGCCTTGGACAGCTGTGCGATCGGCTTGCGAGGGATCACCAGGATGTGCGTCGGCGCTTGTGGGTTCACATCGTGGAAGGCAACGCACTGCACAAAAAATACTCATTAAAATTAATCTGTAAATACAATAATGTTTAAGTTTTGTGTCAGTGAAGAAGTTTAGAAGCGACTGTTCTGTGTATTGATGACGAAAAGGATAGTGTGCTGCGTGTCGTAGTACGAAAACGGGTGTACAAATAAATAGGTACTTCTCAATGGTTGGGTCTCTCTTGGTTCATCATTGTTGGTTATGTCAGTTGCCAAGTAAACAAAAAGAGAGGAAAAGAGAGGAATCAAAATTGCATGCTATTCAAAACACGTGCTGCAGACATACTAGGTAATCTTTAAAACTAATTCTAATTGGAAAAATAAGTTCAAGAAGTGTGAGAAAATCTTGACAGAAAACAGCTGTTGACAGAACACCGGTCGGTAAAATTGTTACGTGAAAATATATTTAATTCGTTACCTGTTCGTCTTCGTAGACAAACTTAGCAGGTATTTCCTTCCTCAGAATCTTCCCAAATATAGTATCGCCACCAGGGGCAGCAGATTGCGCGAGTTCAACTTCACCGCCCGCCATCTTTTTGTAACTGCATTTTTTTTTCCATGTCCATTTTGACGTTTCAATCGTGCGGTCCGAATCGGACCACACTGCGTTATTTTAATAAAAACAAAATCGTGCATGGGGTGCAAAATACCCCCATGACTTTTTGAATACCTTAAAAGTGTTAAAAATATTGTTGAGCTTTTTTTTCTATAAAAGAGAGAACAAAATTGTATTTACTTATTTATTTTATTGCTTATTTTATTTGATAAAATAATCTAAATCTAATACATAATACGTCAAAAATATCCCAGCACGTGAAAATAAAATTCTAGTTTAGAATAATACCTATCATTTATTTAAATACTGTGCCTTATATTTAAATCTTAAGCTTATTTATTTATATCCTAGTATCCCGCTTGATGCTCGCTTATAGCCTACAGCCAGGCCCTGTAGGCCACATCATGTGAAGGAGAGACCTGCCAAAAAGATGGATTCCGTTGAACCTCACTGTCCTGTGATCTTCATCAACGACTACATGATATCCTGCTAGTCCTTTTTGTTTTGCGATATTCTTAACTACTATTAACAGATGACCTGAAACAATTAAAATAAGTGACCTCACTCACTCAAGAAGAAAGCAGAAAATTATAACATGTATTTGAATATAATTTACTCATAGGTCATGCAATATATGGTATCATATTTTCGCACACCAATTAGCACCACTGGTGAATGACAGTCACAAGACCATTCTAGAGTAGGACTACTGTTGAGTAAGGTCCTGTCACTACTCTTTATTGGCAAAGACAGCGGAGAGTGATTTCACTAGCTGGGAATAATGATTAAAACACATACAATCATGCATTATACCAGTTTATTTTAGCCACTCAGTACACCACAACCACTAACAAAAAGGCCACATCATTTGACGATGCCCCATGACATGAAAATGCAAGTGATCGACTGTAGGACCTCCTTGAAGGCCTTCATTCATGATCACCCGAAACCCAGTTGGATGCAGCCCTTTACTTTTCGCAACCCGACGACATACGATGAGCAAATGTCCTACAAACATGTAATAAAATTTTGAAAGATACAAAAAAAAATGGAAATAATGCATGGAGTGACTGTTGCCAAAATGTGTAGCTTAACCACGTACCTAATATTTTTTCATCCTCAGGTGAAGCTAAAGACAATCTTGGTATCACTTTCTTGGGGACTACAAGAAAATGAGTTGGCGCCTGCTGATTTTTAGTTGCGTCAAAGGCCACACACTGAAAACAAAAAAGAAACACGAATAGTTATTAGCGAATAGCCTACACTATTCTATTACGTAAGTAGATACCATGTAGATACATAATATTTCTCTGAAATAAAAGATCGAGCAGATAAAACACAATACTTACTAGAACGATTCGGACTATCTAATTCTAAAACTTTCTACTTAGGCAGCTATGTTCTTTGAACCAAGGCTTTCCAATTTTCTTCCACATTTAAATTAATTTTGATAAGCTTTTAGAAACCTACACAATAATAATCACATACCTGCACCTGCCAATGTATCTAAACCATATAAACACACATTGATTGATAATTTAATTTTTATCACAAACTTACATACCTGCTCATCTTCGTAAATATATTCAATACATCCTTCAGTAAAAAAGTTATGGAAATTAGATTGCACAGCGTTTTTCACGGACATTTTTATAAACAAATTGTCAATAATCAGCTTGTTCGAAAATAAATAATGATTTAACAAATGACAAGTAAACAAAAATAACTCGTCACGCCACCTTGCGCCACCTATGTTGTGGTTGTTGTATGACTCAAGGCGTTTGTTCGAATTGAAGGTTTCAGGCAGGAGATAGCAGTGATACGTCACACCAATGATTGCTGTTATCATTTAAAGCGACCGCTTGTGCCTAAATCGATTCCAGCTATTGCCTTCTTATGTGAACATTACATATTAAAGTCTTCAATCGGTTCACTATTCTTAAGACGATAAAAACATCCTTGAAAATTGACTGATTGAATTAATTCATCAAACACGAGTTTCATATAAAATATTTTGTATTGAAAATAAGACACAGTTTTAACAATATCAATTATATTAATTAAAAACACATAACATTGGCTATGTTACAGCACAATTACAATGTAATATATTACAATGCAGATCACAGTCTTATACGGTACTCAAACATGAAATTATGAGCTTAAATCATTATTGAACAGGCAAAAATATCCTCAGCAAGGCAAAAAAATAATATTTTTTACTTTATTTGGAAAACAAACAGCTTTACTTATTATATCGAGTGGGATGGAACACACTCGTGATATAAACAAGAAATGAACATGTACAAAAGGCTTAAAGGATCATCAGTTAAAATTTCATCTTCAAATATATTAGTATGTTTGTACTCTTTTGAGTACAAATTACAAATACATTGAAAGGCTTCTAACGAACTACAAGTCGTATAATAAACGCATACATAAATAAACCACTTTTTTGAGCTTTTTCTATTGAAATTTGCTAATGTCGAATTGGGGTATTATGAACCCCAAAACATACAAGAAATTGGAATGGAAAGATGTATAAAAAGCATTGCTATTCTTTAAAAATAATTATCGTGGAAATAAATTGAAACAGAATGTGACTCTAGCTTATAAAACAACTCAACTTTTATTAGGACTATTATTATTTATCTCGTTTTATAATAATAATTTCATAATTATTATGAAAAAAGGGGTGCACCAATACCCTATTTTTAGTATTTTGCCGGCTTCAGTAAAAAACAATGCGATCGTCCTAGTAAAAAATAAATAAATAAATTGTAAATAGCTTTTATCTTGCGGCGAAATGCTTGACGATTCTTTACTGCTATCGAATGAGACATAATCAGCCTTTCATAAAATATGCAATTTTACACTATTTACACTTAATTTTACAATACAAGTTATTAATTTACTTTAATGGTCAGTTTTGGTTATTTATTTCATCCGTAGCTATGCTTCACATCAAATTACATACATTTTAAAATTATCCTAGAATGATTGTTTGTATTTTGTCAAAATGCGCTTAACTGTAAGCCTTACAACAATGTGCTACAAACAGTCACACAAAAAATGCACTCGAAAAACATAACCCTCCTAGCGCAGTCGGGTAAAAAATAATAATGACATCTCGATAAAAAAATAATGGCTGACTAATTACAACCTTTATTGTAATCAAGGTTTTTATAATTGCACTCATTTGCAACCAAGTTGGCGCCACTATCGAGTAAGGTTCTATGGCGCCAGCTGGCGAAATAAAAGAAACCTATTGCTGCTTTTTTACACTCCGCGGAAATTAGCCAAGTCAAGTCAAAAAAACAGTGGGGTGGGGATGAAAAATGAATGAATTTCATCCCCACTCCTCTGTTTTTTTGACTTGACTCGGCTAATTTCCGCATAGTGTAAATCCGCCATATAACATAACAAGTACATACTTTACAAGACTTAACACATCCACTCATTTATTTTACCGCTTGTTTTAATAAAATAATCACAAATGCATATTAATATTGAGCTACGGACGGATTGTATTCCGAAAAAGATATGTAAATTATTTAGACCTGATCGATTTAATTCCAGTTTATTATGTTATACTCTTACAATTTTGCTATAAAATCCTGTCAAGTCAATATTATAGGTATAGCGATTGTCAGAGTTAGTGCCTGAGGTATGGGAGCAGCACGGGAGGTGTGACATTGACATATTATGACATAACAGAGCACACAAATATAGTTCCAAAAATACTGAACTGTCCTATCCATGATATACACCACTAAATTTTTATCACCGAAAAAATTTTAACAGGTTATGTAGAAACGTGTGGAATATTGAAAACAAAAGAAAAAGAAATGGTTTTCATGAAGTTAATTTTTTTATTAAATTTTCGTTAGTCCGTATTGTACGCGTCACAGCTGGGTCACTCCGCTGCTCGCTAGAGTAGTCGTACGCGCTCGCACGTTGCATCGATCTGTCTGTCTCGCTCACGCCTCGACCACGCTTCCAGTGTTATTATTACATACTTAGCTAACTGAGACCATTTTTAATTCTAATAAGTGTTACATTATCGTATTTAAATAGTGCTAGCGACGCGTGTGTCAATAAATTACCAATTTTAGGAGGATATTTTGAGTCACTTTATTTTACTCTTTTTTTTGCACAAATGGGATCAGTATCAATAACTCATTACCCAGAATTTTTTTTTTCGGTGATTAAAATTTAGTGGTGTATAGACATACCGGATCGCTGGTTCCTATTTTTGCCATGTAGGAAACCATATAGTTGAACGATGGTAGCGCCCCTCTGTCATTGAATTTGGTGGGACAGTTCAGCGTGGGTCATCTATATGAAGATTTGAAGTCTCACTGACGTTTGAAAGTCACGAAAACACCCTCCCGTGCCGCTCCAATAATCCAGGTACTGACTTCTAAATAAAGCTAAAATTATGCTATTATAATCTAAATTGCTTATGGAGAGAGCTCTACGATGAAGGGAATCATATATTTATTTTAAATGTATTATATTGTATTTCTAACAAGTGGAAGAACATAATAACATGTTACAGGAACTACATTGTGTTGTGACAAAGTTATTTATGTCATGTATGTGCTACATCAGCATAAAATCAAATTGACTGTTTTAAAATGAACTGGCTCAAGATGGTAGCAGACTTATGAACTCGGAAAGGGATCAACAAGTTATCGCCTTTCGCGCTGTCAACCGCGAGGCGTTTACGTTACGGTGCGGATAAGTGTGCGTTGCATATGGAGTTTTAATACAAATAACGCTGACCGCCTCCACTTGATAGGGTAACGATTACGATCCCTTTCCGGGTTGATAAGTGTGCTACGTCCTTCACAATGCTTCACAATAATCACATCTACAGGATGGTCAGAAAAGTGACACTTAGTAAAGCTTTTAATCACTATTTGACTTAAAAGTCGACGATTATGCAAAAATATCGAAAATCATAATAAAGTAATTCATGAAGCACTAAAATTGGAAAACGGACTGGCAAAAATATGAAACTGAACCTCTCTTTTTTCACAACGACCAAAAACGTCATTCTCAGGGAATAAAAATTATCAACATTTCAAATAAAACCTCTAGCTTTCACCTATTTACATTTTGTGTATATACAGGAATATTTTCTAACCAAGTACATTACAAATAGTAGGTATATTTAAATTAACTATATCTTTGTAATCAATAATATTTACAAAAGGTCTAACTAACTCCAACTACAGTGCTTGTGAGTCATAATAAGTTTTAACTAAAATGAGACAACTTATTGATTGTTATATTGAACTTATTAAACAAAAGTCAAATATACTTTATTTGTACATTAAATTAAATACTAACGCAAAATGATATGATTCGCAAGTACTGTAGTTTCACAATTTTTAAGGGGCTCAATTTTGGCAATATTACATTTTTACTCACCTAAATTGGATAGATTTGTGATGAATAGAAATACACTTTTATTTAAGTCAATAAACATAAATAATCTCATATTTTGAGAAACGCCACGACCACTAAAAGTTTTAATAATCAGTACTATATAGAGTATCCACACTGTTGAAGTTCACCAAGAAATCTACACATTTTCGCATTGGGGTTTATTTGTACCCCAACACAGAATCGGTAACATTGGTACCCACGAAATTACACATTTTGATAGTGGGGTACTCGTGCACCCCAACACCGAATGGGATCCACACCATTGTTGATTATTTGTCATCATTTTCGCGATGGGGTGTATTTGCACCCCAGTCAATGTGCACTGTTGATTATTTGACATCATTTTTGCGATGGGGTGTATTTGTACCCCAGCCAATCCACACCATTGTTGATTATTTGTCATCATTTTCGCGATGGGGTGAATTTGCACCCCAGCCAATGTGCACTGTTGATTATTTGACATTATTCTCGCGACGGAGTGTATTTGTACCCCACACCATATTTGATTATCGTTCATCATTTTCGCGATGGGGTGTATTTGTACCCCAGTCAATGTGCACTGTTGATTACATATTTGCCAGCATTCTCGCGCCTAGAGACGAGTCTAGCGCGAGAGGCTCTTTTCTACCCCCACTTGGGGTCGTATTTGGTCCACTGGAAACTGGGCGCGAGGTACACACGGCGACCCCGCACGAAGCAGGACACGATGCCGCGGTACGCCGTGCGAGGAACGCCACTCTGTTTATGAATATGAATATTAAAAACTTATAATTATACTAAAACCACAGAATAATAATAAGTACTACGTACAGAAGTTTTACTTCGCGAAAGTATTTAAAAAATGTATGCTCAATGTCATTAACAATATGGTGTAATTTAGCCTGTCTCAAGAGTCAAGCACCATTTTGTTGACAAACGTCAGTGATCGGCACTGCGCCGAAGCAATAGGGCTGACTTCGGTAAAGTGATGTGACGTGAGGTGCCAAACTGCGGAAAATGGCGGAGGAAATACATGATTTAGCATGAATTATCATGAATAATATTAACTACTTATTTACCTCTCAGTGTCTTGAGGCAACTTAAAAAAGTACATTGTGTTTTTATTATTATTTAGGCAGTTAAATACTGCACAGTATTAAGTACACCATTTTCTTAAAAAAAATTCCATCATACACAAGAATACGCGTGCGTGAGTCAATGTTCGCTCGTATGTGAGGCCTTGTCGAATAGTATCCTGTAGGTGGGCCATCGTGCGTGTTTTGTTTTCGATGTAAACTCGCGGAGATGAACAGGCCTGCTAAAACGAACAAAAAATTGTCTCTAAAGAAAGAAAAGAAAGTAACAAAAAGAAATAATGTTTTCTTCAATCAGATCATCACTTTCCATCAGGTGAGAAGCATGCCAAGAGCTACCTTGTTATGAGTAATAACATAGAGTAACTGCTATTTTTCCCGAACACTATGATCCGGGCCTTTTCAAGGCGAGAGTGAATAGGCACTTACAGGGCAGATATGTACCATCCTAGACTGCATCTCATTTAACACGAGGTGCGATTGCGGTCAAATATCTGCCTTGTTATGCATAAAAAAACTTACTCTAAAGTCATCCATAAGCCCCAACTTCTTGGCCGCCTTCTGGTACGTCTGTGCATTGGAGTATGTCACTTTGACAGCAGGCGGGGAACCACCTGCGGGATGCGCTATTACCTCATCTGCTGTCATCTCGGGCAGCTCTCGCACTGTTGACGCTAGTGCTATAGAACATAAGTAACTTACCCTAAAGTCATCCATAAGCCCGAGCTTCTTAGCCGCATTCCGGTAAATCTGGGCGTTGGAGAATTTAACTATTATCGCCTATGGGATGCTCTGTCACCTCGTCAGTAGGGCTACTCTATCTGTCACTGCCACTCATGCTGGCATCTCGCTTTGCGCGAGAGGGATAGCAACATTCAAATCTTTGGATGACGTTTTTCTGAGCAACACCGCAGCTGTCATCGCTAATCCTAGAGCAATTTTAGAATATAACTCACTCCAAAGTCGTTCATAAGCCCAAGCTTCTTAGCCGCCTTCTGGTAAGTCTGCGCGTTGGAGTAATGCGAGTCTTCCCGCCTATGGGATGCGCTATCATCGATAGTGCTATAGAATATAGAACATAAGTAACTTACTCTAAAGTCGTCCATAAGTCCCAGCTTCTTAGCCGCCTTCTGGTACGTCTGTGCATTGGAGTATGTCACTTTGACGGCAGGCGGGGAGCCGCCTAGTGGATGCGCAATGACCTCATCCGCTGTCATCTCGGGCAGCGCTCGCACTGTTGACGCTAACGCTTCATCGTAGTTGTCCTAAAAGTTCCGTAAAAATAACGTAATAGTACTCTTTTAGTAGTGCTGGTTATAAAAAAATATACAGGGTAAAATGGAGCGTAATGAGAAATAGTAGTGGAATAGGCCCTATATCTGTATTATAGGGTAATGATGGTGGTGGTTTTTTAGGTAAAAAAAATATATTTTAAAAACAAATTCCAGGAAACACGACTAAAATAGTAACCACCTATTTTAGGCAAATAAATATTATTATTATAAATATTATGTTGGGGTCTATGGAACCCCAGTTGGGGTATATTGGCACCCCAAAATTATCAAAAGATTTAAAATTAAACGAAAAAGAGTGCATTAACCGGTACATTTCTAGAATATAATAAATGAAAAAGAAAGATAAATAACACTGGGGAACAGTCATTTTGCGGCATGGTAGTTTAGAGTCAATTCTGTATGCGGCTAGTGTGCTGAATACTAGAAAAATATTAGATTTGTCAAATTGACTCTAGATCTTGAGATAAATACTATTAACTGTTTATATGAAAAAAACCAAAGTAAAAATACCAATCTGTATAAAAAAAATATTTACACTAAGATCCTATTTAAGAACGATATAAAAATTAAAAATATATTTGATTTTCATCAAATAATAGAAAAAAAAACTACAAAAAGCTTTTTCTGTAAGCTTTTATGTTATGGTTTTGGTGAGGAAAATTCCATAATTATGGCAACAAATTAGATCCTTATGTGTTAAATTTTTCAAACAACCAATTCTGAAAAGCCTGGTGCTCTATGACTCCCCAAATATTGTTTGATTACTAAAACACAGCTTAGCCAAGCTTCAGATTCAATTTGTGTTATGTGGTTTACAAATACAGTGTCTTAATAAGAGTACGGATTTGCGGTCAATCGAATTTATTTTTTCCGTATTCAAACGGACGTTTCAGGACGTAAAGGACTTTAATTTGGCTGACTTTTGATCATTTTAGTGATTAGAAAGCTCAGTTCATATCTTTGGCTTTCCAAATTGAAGTCCTTTACGTCCAGCTTGACTCCAGTATGGCAAAGAGTCTTCACGAGTCTTGCAGACGATATTGGACCCCCAATATTTATTATTTTATGGAAGTTTTATAAGACAGTATGCTTGGTAGGTTTTTATCACTACCTCCGTGATCTTATTTCTTTGCTTTTGTAAGTTTAGAAGCCAAATATTAACAAAAACTGTTGGGATTGTAAACGCAAGTGTTGGCGACAGATCTGGTAACACCGGTGCTAGGCTGTGGTCTATGGACTGCAGCCTAGCAACGGTGTTAGCCATCTTGTTTTTGGATACTTTTCTGTTGCTTTGCCTTTTGTGCTTTTTATGTGATCTGAATACAGTTTCGTATTTTAAGCTGAGCATTTTCCATTTATGTAGCTAACAGCAAGGTTTTCATAATGAACTCATATTTTTGAGACAAAAAAGCTCTTTAAAAATTGATTTAAAAGACACAAACTGTTAATTTCAAGGTCTAGTAGCTGATTACTAAATTGTTGTAACTACAACTACACTAATACATGAGTAGAAAATAAAACTTAGTGGGTATAATCAAATTAATATAAGTTTAGGGAGGGTCGTTTAATTTTTTTCATTGATTTCTTGTGTCTCGTTTATCTCAAGAACCAGAGTCAATCCAAAGAAAGTAAATGCACACCATTTATGTCTAATACAAGTATTTACAAAATCCATTAACAAAATAGATGCCGCAGATTTTTTTATTTTTTTTGTTCCGCAGTGTAATTGATACATACCTTGAGCAAATAAGTAAGGTTGAGCGCTGTGAACTCGACATACTGCATGTTGAGTTGCATCGCACGCAGGTGCATATCGTAGAACAGACCCTTGCTTACACCGATCTGGAAAAGATAATGTTTTAGCGACTGATCCGGTTCGAAGGACCAAAGTCATCTTCAAGCGCATCAATTTCAGCAAAAAATAAAAAAAAAAGATAATTAGCTCGTATAACAACCACATAAGATGTTACAATGACTAGCTTGATGTGCTCTCATCAGTATACTAAACTAAGTAATAGATAATATCTACCTTTCCAAATGTGAAAGTTCTGGAGACTTCTGGCCTGATACAAGCCCGCCCGTCAGTATTTTGAGGATCTCTGAGCCAATCGTCGAAGAATCTTAAACAAATAGAAGAAATAATAAGTAAATGTTTTTGTTTCGCACCTCAAAAGGAAAAATGTCGGAAATTGTCCATCTCTCTTAGGCTGAGTTGCACCACCAAACTTTAACCGAAATTATAACGATAACCGGTGGTTTTTGTATGGAGTTTGACAGTTTTTTGACGTTTGTCAAAGTTAAAGTAAGATGGTGCAACTCAGCCTTAGTGTGTCAATTTGGTGAAATGAAGGTAGTGTCAAAAACAAGTTTTTCTCCTTGGCTCGTAAACAAAACTGTAAATGACGTCACACTTTCGTGCCAAAACTCCAAAAAGTCCAACGCCACTCACAAAGAGACCTACTGCGAGTGATGAACGGATAAGCGAAAAAGACGTATTTTGTCCAATGACCCCAAGCTACCCATCCTTATCGCTCGCGCGTAATTATGTTGCTGTCGCGCTCGCACACTCACAGCGGGCGCCCGTCGCACAGTCGCGACAGCAATATAATTACGCGCGAGCGATAAGGATGGGTAGCTTGGGGTCATTGGCCAAAATTCTACGTGCTCACAGACCGGGCTATAGAAAAAAAAAGATTTGAATTTGGTTTTCGAATTAAGAATATTATCTTTTTTTCCACTCACGCTTCAGGCCATTTAGCCTCTAGTTTGAGCCAGGTCTCCCTCCTCAGAGTCCAGCCGAGCCCGGGAAAGAAGTCGGTGCGATGCAGCAGCTCCGGATGAGACATATCGATCACATCCTTTTTGCCGTTGTCGTTCCACGCCGATATACACCTGTGAGAGTAAACGACAAATGACAATATGAGGGAATGAGCGTAGTTGAAAATTTTCAAGCCCGCCCGAACGGACGATGCCGCGAACCGCCAGTCTGCTTGTGACCACGGCTGCAGCATAGCAGCCGAAACGTCAAGCCGTGAGTACATAATGTAACTCAATAATAAACGTCGCGTTAAGACCCGTGTCTTACTATTTTAGTTGAAATGGTGGAACGCGAAAGTTTAAAATCTTATAAAGGAAAATGCATAAAAGCATTAGCAATAAAGATAATGGAGCAGGTAAGAAAAATGTTGTAAAATTCAAACTATTTTCACGCGTGCGAAGTCGCGGGCAATAGTAATCCTATCCTACTAATATTATAAAGGCGAAAGTTTGGATGTCTGGATGTTTGTTACTCTTTCACACAAAAACCACTGAACGGATTTTGTTGAAACTTGACAGTATTATTGTTTATAACCCAGATTAAGATATAGGCTATAATTTATGAAAAAATGTGACAAATAAATTTCAATAAATAAATAAGACGTGTCTAAAAAGCGCCATCTATAGTCATTGGTTAAAATTTACAGCGCTGGACAAACTACTGTTTTTGACGTTCGTAAATATTCATGCGGGTGAAGCCGTGAAACGCCATCTATCAACATGTTATCTAACGGGGGTAAACCGAGGTCCACGCGTACGAAGTCGCGGGCGGCCGACTGACACACTCATCACGAAATGTCAGAAACTACAAGTGCTAGGAGTCTTAAATTTTGCATGCATCCTTTTAGAACGTAGGTGCTCTCTAAGACGGGATATTTCAAAATTCCACTCGCCGCTAGTTTATGATATAACTTACCACAGGCTCCGGTCTTTGAGCAATAACGGATACGTGCCGAGGAAGTACTCGAAGAAATCTTGCGATATGTCCAGGTCATCTGAAAGAAAACATATTTTTTAAAATATTTCAAATAAGTGCTATACGCGTGCCATATTTTATTTATAGCCGTGTAAATCCGGCAGACCACTCTGGCAAGAGTGTAGCGACGAAGAAGAGAGATATCCGGCAGAGTGGAATAAGGCCAGCCCCTCTTTTCATGTGGATGTCGTAATAGGTGAATAATGGAGATATATGCGAACAGCAGGCTTTCCCTAACCCGTCTGGCGAACGTGGAGAGTGTAGGCCAAATCTCTGCCTCTGGTAAATAAAGGAGTAGATATGCGTTCTCCTGACTGGAGACTAAGACCTAATGATGCTTACCTTCGACAATAATCACCGCCTCATGCCCCAGAGTCTTGAACACATGGTTGAGCGCGAACCGGTAGTGCCTGGCGATCTTGTAGTACCCTCGGAACTTGACCTTGACCCGAGGGAGCGGGATCTCCGACTGGTCAGGCTGCTGGACCACTGTGATGGTGGGGTCGTCGTCTGCGAAGCTCTTTATTACTTGGTAGGTCGCGTTGTGGCCGCAGTCCTGGAAAGAGGCTTGTTTGTGAACTGTATACGACCAGAGTAAATACAAATGAGTAGGTCATCTTCATAGCATATTCATTATCAGCGCAACTCCCCGCTAATCCACGCAAAATTTTGTCAGTGTGTGCGTGCGCGCCGCATACGTATTGGCGCGCTCATATACAAACCGCGCTCGGTGCGTTTCTATGAAGATGACCTACTCATTTGTATTTACTCTGTATACGACTTAAGCTCATAGCAGACTAACGCCCGTATTCACAAACGATGCTTGCTTAAGTGAAACAGCAAATCGAACGTACAGCGTTGAATAGAGCTCTGTGATTGGTTCGTGTGTCAGACTGTACACGCGCACTATGAGACCTCATAGTAATGTTTGAGAATACGGGCGTTATCAACTCGGAAAGGGATCAACACCGTATCGCCTTTCGCGAGCCTGTCAATCGCGAAGCGAGGCGTTTACGTTACGGTGCGGATAAGTGTGCGTTGCAGTATGGAGTTTCATACAAACAATATTGACCGTTTTTTTATGAGTTTATAGATGTTTACTTTGACCTGACCGCAGACAGCAGTGTGACAAATCCTTAATCAGCATGAACATATTGTATGAACATTAACAATAGGCGCCGAATTGGTATCGGCGGATTTCAAACTCTGATTAGAAGCCAACGATAGATTAATAAAACCTAGATAGGTAAGCGCACGAAAAGTGAGGTAACTTTTAGACCTTTTAGTAGACCATTCTGGTCCACTTGAAAGTTGAAACTTTGTTGTTTTAATTAAATGTCTCATTAAATAACAAATAATAACATTTTATTACGATAAATGTGGATAAAAACTATTAAAAACCTCTCAATTTGGAAAAAAATCGCCTTTTTAACAACGTTTTGACAGTAATGAAATAAGATTTTTGCCTCACTTTTGACGAAGCGTTTGTACAAAGACTATTCATCTATTTTATTTATTTATTTTAGGAATTACAAACAAATGTGTTACAGAAATTAACTTATCTACTAGACTTATGTATTATTTATGTGGTAACACATCCCACTACGTAATCCACATATTGATATAGGTATGAAACCATGTAATATAAATATAGAGCGAGGCAATTACAATTAAGGTACACCTTATAAACGCATTATTATTCTAAGAAGCCAACCAAATTATCGGTCGATTAAAAGTATCTCTGTTGATTTCCTCCTACACTGACGTCAGTGCGTACCTTACTCACTTATTATAGGGAAAATGAAGGCAAAAAAATAAACCTACATTTACTTTTGCTGCAGTATCAAAAATACATTTTGTTCAAATTCGACTGACAACTTAATTCGATCGTCGCGTTGCTAGACATATTGACATTCGTGAATGGTTCATTGAATTTAGCAATCGCTTCACGGAGCCAAGTTTACTCATGATAGATGATCATATTTGGCAAATAGTTTTACTGTTCTGACTACTTCGTTCTCTCTAAAAATTCGCGACCACGGGCCGGAAGACGTAGCGTGGGCAGGCCCCGCACTAGGTGGACCGACGATCTGGTGAAGGTCGCGGGGGGTGCCTGGATGCGGGCAGCGCAGGACCGGTTGCTATGGAAATCCTTGAAGCCTTTGTTTTTTTTTCATGTGACAGGAGGCAAACGAGCCGACGGATCACCTGATGGTAAGTGATTACCGTCGCCCATAGACACCCGCAGACCCAGGGGCGTTACAGGTGCGTTGCCGGCCTTTATAGATGAAGATACGCTCTCTTCTTGAAAGCTTGCAGGTTGTATCCGTCCGGAAACACCGCAGACGACAGTCCATTCCACAGTTTGGTTGTACGGGGCAGGGGCTTTGTCCAGCAGTGGACGTCATTTTGCTATAACGAATTACTTCGTTATCACATAGTTCGCAAAAAAAACACCTCTAATACTTTCAAACGGTACAAATTGGACTGATAAGCGAGCCCGAGCCGCGATTATCAAGCGTGTAATAAAAACTGATATTGCATTATCATTACGTTAGATAACTGGCTAGTTTCGCTTTTAATGGTTGCATAGTATACCTATAACGTCACTTATGGAAATGCTGTAATATTTCAGGTGAAGCATTTGAATGAAAATTCAACAGCCTATTTTACATTACAACGTATTATTAGTTTTTCTCGACTAAACAAATAAAATGATAATAATTAAACTACAGCTTTGATTGAACTTTATTTTATAATAATTTTCTTAAAGGTTACTAAACCTTTGTTTGAACTTAACTTCGAATTCCTCCTATGTTCTTCTGAATTCTGATTAATTTCGTTGCGGGTCCTAAACTTTCCCTCAGGAAAAACTTGACCTTCACTGGTTGGGTTGTTATTGGCGGTCAAGCTGTAGATCCTGGCTACACAGGAGTTGCAGCGGTGGGAACGAGAGGTGGGAATAGTCCCGTTTGCATCACATAAAACCCCTAATAGTTTTTTGCACATGACAGTTGACAGATGTCGATAGCAACTTTGGGAATCGCTGCTCTTTAGATTAGATTAAAGGGCCTAGTGTGAGTTTACATCAAACGCGCTCACTAGTGAGCGCGTCAAAAATGACATTAAATGTATGACGGATTGTACAGCGCCGCTAGTGGGAAACTTTCAAAAACTAAAATTTTCATACATTTTTAAACGCACTCACTAGTGAGCCCGTTTGATGTAAACTCACACTCAACCCACTGTTATCTAATTTCTGCCAGAGCATTCTAGAAGTGGGAAATGTGGGAATATGAACTCACCTGGCTAACAATGATCGGGAACATGTCCTTATTAGGCCTGAACTTGACCAGGTTGTCCAGGCAGCGCTTGACGGTCACTCGGTCGCAGGCGATGAGCAGAACTGGGAGCACGAGGTTGTCTGCAAAGAGAATAATGTGCTTTAGTGTTTTGATAATAAAGTCTAAAGACTACTGTTGATTTATGGAAGAAATAAAAAAGAGTATGTAATGATACCAAACTGGGTTGGTGCGGCGTTAGTAGCAATTAAGTCTGTTAAACAAAGATGCAGCTTAGGGATCGATTGTTGTGAAGATTCTTGGGGGAGTCCCGCGATTTTCACCAGATTATCGGTCAACCGGAGCCCTGCCTATACTACATTTTCTGGTCCGGATTCAAGAATGAGTTATTTTAGCGACAGTCAGCTTTTGCTGCTAGATAAAGAACTTCCGCAAGGATCTCCTCAACAATAGGCTCTGCGTTCTTACCCTCACCTTCACCAAATTGCTGGTCTATCAAGAGGGAAGCTTTTTACACTATGTTTTCTGTTCTATATTATAGAACTTTTCTGTCCCAATGGCCATCAGTTCTATAAACTAGGTGCCCTGTGGTCATGCTATGGATCTCCTCATTTCTGCCCTTATTGGCTTACAAGAGATATAGTGACTATATGTATATTATAGCCTTAGCTGTACGATTTTTTCAAGTTGTTTATTTAAGTCACAATAAAATTCAAATTGTGTCGCGTTTTCCTTATTATGACAATTCTCGTAGTCAAATCAGAGCTAACGTCAGACATAACGACCAAGAGGTCAACTTATTTTGTTGTTATTGACTATCTTATCACAGTGCATTCGTACTGATTCTTCATCACATGGCCGCGATCAAATTACACATACAAATTGCTGTTTAATTGAGAATGAACCGGTTATTGTGACGATTGATTTTGATAATAGCATCCACCCACTTTTATGTGACGGATATTATCAGCATGACCTGGGTTATCGAGACAATATTATGTTCGATCGAACGAGTTTATTGTTCGGGGAATCTGTTTCAGACCCAAAGAAACTTTAAACGATTTTATTTATCCCGGTTTTTGAAAATAGGACACGCAATAAAGTCGAAAAGATAAATGGAAATTCACGTGTGAAGCCGCGGGGGGCAAAAGCTGGTTTAGCTTTATAAGATTTACAAATGCTTTCTTCAGATAGCCTTTGTTCTGTCAACTGGAGGGAAATCGAACCTTAACTTCTGTTGCAATTGAACACATCACTAGTGAAGTCACCCTCCGGATGTGACCCCATCTCTAGCCCTCTCTCCGCCATACTTTTTCCTACTGCGAGCATACTCTTTTGTAAAATCCATTGAGAACAATTATTATACATACTTATTTAAACTTTCAGTCTTTTAATTATTACTTCAGGTTATGGGCCCAGCCCCTGAAAGTAAAATTTTTTGTAAAAAGTTTAATTCCGAAAAGTACCGCGTAATAAAAATAGTTGAGGTTAGGTTGCCGCAGATAGTTTTCTTTCAGCTTATTTCAGCTAAAAGTACAATTCAGTTTCCGAGGCAATGTCGACAAATACAGTTCACATTGACAAACTGACCGGGAGAGAAAACTACAACACATGGAAATTCGCCGTAAAGTCATACCTCGAGCTAGAGGAGTTGTGGGAATGTATCGAAAATGAGGACGGCGTGGTAAATCCGAAGCTAGACCTGAAAGCTAAGTCAAAAATAATTCTGCTCGTGGATCCGATCAACTACATACATATCCAAGATGCAAAGACTTCAAGACAGGTATGGCTAAATTTACAAAACGCATTTGAGGACTCTGGTTTGACCCGAAGAGTAGGTTTACTCCGAGATTTAGTAAACACGACCTTAGATGGATGTTCAAACGTAGAAGAGTACGTAAATAAAATAATTACCACAGCTCACAAACTGAGAAATGTAGATTTTAAAGTCGACGATGAGTGGTTAGGAACTTTAATGTTAGCGGGTTTACCAGACCAGTATAAACCAATGATTATGGGTCTTGAAAGCTCCGGTGTCAAAATTAGTGCAGATTCAATTAAAACTAAATTGTTGCAAGAGGTCAAAACGGAATCTGATACTACAGTATTGTACACAAAGCCAAGAAACCCCCCAAAGAAATATAGTAACCCCACTAATAATCAGAATAAATCCCGAGGACCCCGTTGCTACAGTTGTAACCGATATGGACATTTGAGCAAAAATTGTTTCTCTAATAAGAAAGATTCTTCAAATGCTAATAAGAATTTTACTGCAGTTTTTTCAGCCAACACACAGAATGACAATGATTGGTATGTGGACTCTGGCGCATCCATGCATATGACGAGAAGATCTGATTGGTTGTATGCGGTAAAGACACCTCCGATACAAAGTATAAAGGTGGCCAATAACTCTTCAGTCACTGTACAGAAGATGGGAAATGTGGATCTCAATCTCTGCTGTAATAATGGTAAAAGAAACACTGTCCAGGTGAGAGACGTTTTATTTATTCCTGAGCTCAGTGCTAACTTGCTGTCGGTTAGTCAGCTAGTGAAGAATGGATGTCATGTCAACTTTCATAAAACTGGCTGTAATATTTACAATAAAGAGAAACAATTAGTAGCAACGGCGAGACTAACCAACAACATGTATAAATTGATTATTGCTGAAGGGAATGCATATGTTACTACCACTGATAGTTCTGAAACATTAGATGTTTGGCACCGTAGAATGGCCCACCTGAATTACAATGATGTGAAAAAGCTAGTAAATTGTACTGAAGGAGTGAAAATTACAAAAATTGATAGTAAAGCATGCATACCCTGTATAGAAGGAAAGCAAACTAGATTTTCTTTCAAAAATGAAGGCTCAAGAGCAACTTCACAACTTGAGGTCATACACTCAGATCTCTGTGGCCCCATGGAGTGTGCTTCAATGGGAGGAGCCAAATATTTCATTACCTTCATCGATGATTTCTCCAGAAAAGTCTTCGTGTACTTCCTGAAAAATAAATTAGATGTCAAAACTGTATTTCATGAATTTAAATGTGAAGTAGAGAATGAGTTGGGGAGAAAGATAAAGATTCTTCGCACAGATAACGGCACTGAATACTGTAATAAAGATTTCTCAAAATATCTTACAGATTCTGGCATCAAGCACCAAACGACGACGCCGTACACACCTGAGCAGAACGGCCTAAGCGAGAGGAAGAACCGTACGCTAGTGGAACGCGCCAAGTGCATGCTCAGTGATGCCAATCTGCCGAAGATGTATTGGGCTGAAGCCGTTAACACCGCTGCATACATTACAAACAGATCCCCATCTCGAGTACTGAATGACATAACACCGGAGGAGAAATGGTCTGGGAGAAAACCTAACATTAGCCACATGCGAGTATTTGGTTGCAAAGCGATGGTTCATATACCTAAGCAACAGAGACAGAAATGGGATGCCAAATCTACAGAAATGGTATTTGTTGGCTACTGTCAAAATACTAAAGGCTACCGATTACTAGACACGAAGAAGAAAGCAATTTTGAAAAGCAGAGATGTTATTTTCATAGAAAATTCGAATTTGACTCAACTTACCAAAGAGCAAGTCACCGAAACAGCTTCATCAAAGTTTGATATAAGTACTCCGAATGTAGTGACTGAAATATCGACTCTGGATGAATCTAGCTTGACAAATGATGCTCATGACAGTGACAGATCTATGTCTGAAGATGTTACTTACACAGATGCCAATGACAGGACATATACACCAAGTAGTGGCGAGATATCTGATGAGCATCAACATGTAGTTGAACAGAGCTCGAATATCACATTGAGACCAAGACCAAGGAGGAGACCTGTACGCTATGATGACTCCGATGACAATCTTCATGCATGCCTGGCTATGTGCGATGATCCGACAAGCTTAGAAGAAGCTTTATCATGCAAAAATTCAGAGAAATGGATACAAGCCATGGATGAAGAATACAAGTCACTGATAGACAACCAAACCTGGATCTTGACGAAACTGCCACCTGAAAAGAAAACAATACCATGTAAGTGGGTGTACAAAACAAAACAAGATGAGAATGGAAATATAACTAAATACAAAGCTAGATTGGTTATAAAAGGCTGTGCACAGAAGAAAGGAATAGATTATGACGAAATTTACTCACCTGTTATAAGGTACACTTCACTTCGATACTTACTTGCGCTTGCTACGAAGTATAACCTGGATATTGACCAGATGGACGCCGTTTCCGCATTTCTTCAGGGCGATATTGAAGAAGAGATATTTATGCTGCAGCCACCGATGTATGAAAATGGAAACAGCACCGATGTATGCTTACTGAAGAAATCTCTGTACGGCCTGAAACAGGCAAGTCGTAACTGGAACAGAAAATTGGATGGTACACTTAAAGAAATAGGACTTTCTCAATCCTCGATTGATCCATGCATTTACTACAAGATTGTTGGAGAAAATGATATAACATTTGTAGCTGTTTACGTAGACGATCTTATTTTATTCACCAACTGCAAATCTACAAAGGACAACCTGAAAAAGAAATTATGTGAAGCATTTAGCATGAAAGATATTGGTGAATTGAAATACTGCATTGGATTACATGTTACAAGAGACAGAAAGAAAGGTATTATGTATATTGACCAGAAGAAATACATACAGGAAATATTACAAAGATATGGTATGTCAGACTGTAAACCTGTCAAGACACCGATAGATCCTCAGACAAAACTACCTTCAACTGGCCAAGAAGAGGCAATTATGAAAAATATTCCTTACCAAGAAATCATTGGATGTCTGCTTTATTTGTCTCAAGGCACAAGACCAGACATTAACTATGTTGTAAGTTACCTAAGTAGATACAATAACAAACCGGAAATGAAGCATTGGGTAACTCTGAAGCGTGTATTGAGATACTTGAAAGGCACTGAGAACTACTGTTTGTCTTATAACCAAAATAGACATGAAGAAATAGTTCATGCTTACTGTGACGCAGATTGGGCTAACTCTGAAGAAGACAGACGCTCCTGTACCGGCTACACCTTCATCTTTCAGGGAGGATCTATATGCTGGAACTCGAGGCGTCAGCCTACCGTTGCGCTATCAACGACAGAGGCAGAGTACATGTCACTGTCGGCATGTACTCAAGAGGCTGTGTGGCTCCAACAGCTCCAACAAGAATTCTGGCCACACCTGGCGTGTCGCCCTATTGTCATTTATTGCGATAACCAAAGTTGTATTAAGCTTTCAGGTACCGTTGGTTACAATAGTCGGACGAAGCACATAGACGTCCGACACCATTTTGTCAGGGACAAAATCAATGAGAGGAAGATAGAGGTTCAGTATGTCAGTACTGAAGAGATGGCTGCCGACGTGCTGACCAAAGCGACTCCACAAGCCAAGCTGCGCTACCTCTCCTGCAAGATGGGCCTGTGTTCAAGGGAGGATGTTGCAATTGAACACATCACTAGTGAAGTCACCCTCCGGATGTGACCCCATCTCTAGCCCTCTCTCCGCCATACTTTTTCCTACTGCGAGCATACTCTTTTGTAAAATCCATTGAGAACAATTATTATACATACTTATTTAAACTTTCAGTCTTTTAATTATTACTTCAACTTCGAACTCCTATGTTCTTCTGATTAATTTCGTTGCGGGTCAAATGACAGTTTAACTTTTCCCCTGGACAAACTTTATCTTTACTGGTATAAGTTTTTATTGGCGGTCAAGCTGTAGATCCTGGCTACACAGGAGTTGCAGAGGTGGGAATAGTCCCGTTTAAATGCTTTCGTCAGATAGCGATTTGCATTTGAAACAGCGCCTATAATTTCGACTTGGGCGCTGCGAAATCTCACTCTGAAACTAAGTCAGGTGTAGGTACTTACTTATCTCTCTAAACATTGTTATCGCACTCATGAATTAATAGAGAAAAGAAAATTTCCTATCACCGTATAACTTAATTTCCATTATGGTGGTGTTAACCAATAGTCTAGTAACGGTAACATTCATTAGAATTGGAAAGCACCTAATACATAGTTGGAATTCTATAGCGCGCCGTACTTAAGCCCTAAGTAATGGACCCAGGATTAGCAAGCTGAAGTGGCAATGGGCAGGGCACATAGTACGCAGAACTGACGCCTGATGGGGCAGCAAGGTTCTGGAGTGGAGGCCGCATACCGGAAAACGCAGCGTGGGACGTCCACCCACAAAGTGGACCGACGACATCATAAAGGTAGCAGGAAAGCGTTTGGACGCAGGCCGCTACCAACCGGGTAACATGGAAAGCATTGGGGGAGGCCTATGTTCAGTAGTGGACGTCCTATGGCTGAATGGCTGAGATGATGATGATGATGAATGGACCCAGAGTTGTACCCCCAGTTACGCCCGGTCCACCAAAGCGGAGCAGAGCGGAGAAGTGTCGGCCTGTCAAATTTTCTGTCAAAACGCGACTCTCCCATAGATTTTGTATGGCAACACAAGAAAGTGACGTCACTATTTTGTCAGCTCAAATTAAACTACTTGTTCAATTGCAATGCAACCAAAAATCTTAATTTACAGGTAATTTTAAGGCCAGAATGAAGTGTCTTTTTAAAAATTTGTGACGTTGAATTATTGGGGAATGGTGACAAATAGTAAATTTTTAATAGAAATTATTAATAGTCCCATTAGCCCCTCGTCTTAAGCTAAATAAGCTTGTGTTACGAGTGAGCTCACTACAATAGTCGAGCGGCGGTGGGATTCGAACCCGCGTTCCTCGGATCTCGAGTCGGCCACTCCGACCCATTCACCGTTCGGCTATCGTGGCTATACTAATTGCTCGGAAGAATGCAGCAATTTTCTCTATATTTGGTTTAAAAATGTATTTATTATTCTGTCAACATGTGAACGTTGAAAGCCGTTAAATGAACCACTTTGAAAGCACGTGTAAATTAATGTTAAGGCAGGTGCTTACTATGTGTATGCATTATATTTTCTTTGATAGGTCTTTTTTTATTGTATTGAATTTTTGAGTTAGGTGTGTTTTATGTACCAAAATATCACCATGTTTTATAATATTTCATAAATTAATTACATACCTAATAATTATGGTTTACATGTCTATGTACTCTTTAATTTCAAATATTTTGTACAATTAGTTAAGAAAATCATCATAAACATGCATGATATAGAGACAACGTAAGTGCCAAATATAACGTTTTATCATTTTAATTTGTAGTTCAAAATAAAAGGTGACAAAATAGTGTGTCCACAGCTTTTGGTCCACAAGTATACATCACGGTTGACGCAAAACTATGTCAACAAAATATTACAATAGTTGATTATCGCACGGTTCACTGAACCAGCCATTTGCACAGTTGTGACGGAGGCCTCTTTATTATAAACTGTAGTTGCGTTAATAACGGTTTCTTTTATTAAAACATACTGTTTTTCTTAAAGATTTATTCTACGTATTAAATTCTAATTAAGAGTTCAAATATTTTTTCAGTAACCTATATTAATGTCAGTATTCTTTATGAAATTATTTCAAGAAATAGCCTCTTAAAAGTTTGTTTCGTTTAATATTCTTCTGGTTTACCCAATGTATTTATTTAACAAATTACAAAATAGAACGGCTTACTACATCAATGAAACGAGGAAATAAAACTTATCAAGTTTAGATTGAAATTTCCATTGATAACCTATCAATATCAATTTTATACAATATTTATAAAATTTCATGGTCATCTACAGACAAATTGATTGTTGACTCAGTTACATGGGACATGCAACTGGGCATAAATCTCATAAATTGACCTTTAGAAAATCAGAAAATTTTTGACTCATTGTCAATTTATTATTAAAAATAATAGCACCAAAATAGTACTTACTCAGTGAATACTCCACATTGTTGTCCTTTATATCCTTGCCTTCCTCCTTCGCTTGAGATTTGGCCTTCAAGTGTTCTTTAACTCTTGCTAAAAGCAGATTACTCTCAGTCATTTGCTGCTCCACCTGTTTCTGGAGATTGTCTATCCTGTTCTCTATATCCTGGACACTATTCTTGCTGGAGAGAGCCCCAGGCACGTCTATGACCGAGGAGTACATCACAGCCAGCCAAAACACCACCATAAGTGCTCCAGCGACCGTCAACCTACGAATATTTACGCGCATCTTGACAGTCTAGCTAGTCCGACTAACTAATGAGATTTCACAGGCATTCCGTCAAAACCACGTCCATGGCCAGTACACGTATGACTCTGTGATACGTCCAGCCAAATCACAAACAGTAAACATCTCACAGAATACTCAGACACGAATATTTTACACAAATATTTATTGCTCTCAAACAGTCGAGAGATGAACGGTTTTGTGCGCAAGCACGTAGATTTTTGGGACTTTACAACACAATAGACGCACTAGAAATACAGCAACAGGATATTGTGAAATTGTTATTGTGAATATTTGTGTTATAATTGAATAATTGGGAATTCGTCGACGAATCACGAAACCACGGCCACCGATCGCCGACACGTCAAAAACCTAATGACAGCTGGCTTCAGTGTGACCAACACAGAATTTGCTGTCACAAAAACTACCATTCATAAATCATACATAATACCTGCTTAAAAATCAATTTGAAACAACCAAGCTTATTTTTACGTAATGGAGAATCGAAATACAATGTTTTCATTACAATACAACAGTGGCATAAGTAGTTTTAAATAATGGTCAATGCATTAATTACAATGAGTGCGAGTCGTAAGAAAGAAATAAAACTACTAAAATAGAAGTTTTTAGAAATTGTCAAGAAGACTTCCTTTGTCATGAGTGAAGACTTCCTGCTAAATGAGATTAAGTAACAAAATTACATTTTTGCTTATGAGATCTTAGATTAATAGATAGAAAAAATATGAAAATCTTGTAATTTCAAAGTTGATTTGAGAATATTTTAATACAATCATCTAATCTTTTTTTTTTATTAAAAAGGCTACACTAACGAACAAATTAAAAAAAGATACATAGTACTATTTCATTTAATTATCCAGGTCTTTTTTACATCATCTGGAATAAAATATCACGTTACATACTCTGATAATCGATCTTAAGGCACAAGTTTCGTGGTGACGGGAGTGTAAGACTCCGCGTTAAAAAAATAATGTGGTATAGTAGTAATACCACCTGATTCAGACCCAGAGGTTCCGGGTTCGATTCCCAGTCTGAATATCTTAGGGGTCATAATAATTATTATGCTTCAATAAGCTTTGTTTTTCACAGAATGGGATGATAGTACTCGTGTGCGTTCATTCCAAATAAACCCCATCTTATTAGAGCATTCCTGACTCTGGAATCCTGAGTAAAACCACGATCAACAAGCTGTTAGGAAGCAAAGTACTTAACACGGCTTCATTAATAAATTCTTGAAGTTTTTCTTTCTCTTTCATTGTGTATAAAAACTCCAAGTTATGCGACTAAGGCAGGCGGTTCCGGATCATAAATATTTTGCATCTCTCTATGTTTTCCAAAGAATTCCTGCGCTTCAGCTGTCTCAAACGGGCCTAGATGCACCGTGCTCATACTGCTCATAATAATATTAAAGTATCAGCCTGTATATATTATATACAGGCTGATACTTTAATAAATGTGCTATCTCGGTAACAACATACTAGTATTAGTGTCCAGATAAATTCGCAAAAAAAGAAACAAATAAATAACCGCACTCTATCTCCTGTCATCTGTTTTGCTATGAAGGGAAGTCGAACCTTAACTTCGAACTCCTATATTCTTCTGATTAAATTCGTTGCGGGTCCAAACTTGGCCTTCACTGGTTGGGTTTTTATTGGCGGTCAAGTTGTACAAGATACTGGCTACACAGGTGTTGCAGTAGTGGGAACGAGAGGTGTGAATAGTCCCGTTTACACTCTATTTCGTTTAAAATTGTAACAAAATAAATCGCAACAGCATTGTTGTGTTCCGAAAGTTAGAGGTAAGATACATAGTTACTTGATCCTGGAGGTGGAAGTGGAACCACAGGTTGAGGATTCCAGGTGAAGCTCGCTTCCACCTTCGGCCTGATCATCACTTTCCATCAGGTGAGATGCAGGCTTAGAGCTTCCTCATTGTGAATAAAAAAAGAAGTTACACAGACGTCATCATGCTGTAATCGGAAACATTTACGTATTTTTTTCTTGTGAAATAAACGGCCAGTATATTTTTGAACGCTTAAATCAAAAACTATTCCAATTTCAAAAACATTTAAGCGCCAGAAATCACCCAATTAACGGGCCGCCCTCCCCTACACGTGTAAAATGTTGATGCTCACGCGCATACCGAAACGATTTAGCGGTGCAAGTTGAAAGGTCGAATGCCATAGCCAAGTATGCGGAAACGGTCCCGGTGCGGACTTGTCAAATATTAATTTCCTTGTTAGAGTTCTTTAGCGTGAATTTAAAACCCCTGGCGAGTACGAAAAGTCATTTTGCTCGGCTCTATATTTCAGAACTCCTCCTTCATTCTTCTGATTACAGGTTTCAGCTCCCGTAGACAAGTAGCAAAACATGGCACAATTTCGAAAGGCCCTCGGTCTGGGCGATTTTTTGTACGAAGTTAGGTACTGCACTAATACGTGAACAGATTCGATTTTCGGAGCGATTAAAAAGTGCCACTTGTCTAAGGGGACAGGACAGAGCCCCGATTACGGTAATTTTTAACGTCAACAATCCAGACACGCTTCTCGATTCTGCGATACGATTGGTCGTTCAACAGCGTACGTCAGCTGTTTTGACCAATCGTATCGCAGAATCAGAAACGCGTCTGGATCGTAGACGTTTTAAAAGTTACCGTAATAGGGGCTCAGGGCAGGACAGCTATCCCCCGGGACTACTCAATCTTCACCACTTGGATTTCATTGAAGGACAAACTGTAGATTCTGGCTTTATAGGATTTGTAATGGTGGGAGAGAGAAGTATGATTACAAACGTTTCAATCGGTTAATATAATGGAAAAATTAGTTGTTTTTAGATAAGTAGGTACCTATCTAAATTGTAGTTAATTGAAATTAATTATTATTTCCTTGATAAGCATAACTTTAAGAAAAAGCACATTGTTGTTTAGATCACAAAATATTTCAGCTCAGACGTCTCCATTCGAACATGAATAAAATTCACTAAAATCTTGTTAACTATTAAATAATGTCGTAAAAACCGAGATTAAATTGCTAAATTAGCACATAATAATTATTTTACAACTACTAAAGATGCAACAGTTTACTGTTTGTTTAATTTCCAAATACGGAACCCATAGAAAAATATTGCGCTCCCGTTCTCTACCAAATCGAAACACCACGAGCGCATCAATCACCAGCTGAAAAAATGGCGGACAAAAAATAAGCGCCTTTAATAAAGACAAAATATGTCGGTTATCCTTAAAGGCAGCAAGTTCGTGTTTTTCTGTTATTTATTGGTTTAATTATTGCTAACATTCGTTCGTGCTATTAATTTATGTAGACGTTAGTTTTGGACGAAATGGTTTACTGATTGCTTTGGATGTATTAGTGGAATAATAAATAAGGTAAAACTTTAAGGAAACAACGTGAATAACGCTTGAATCATTTCTTTCGTACTTGCCTTAATACAATTTACAGAGGTAAATAATTCAGATTTGATTTTAATGACTCTACTATTGTAGAAATTGCATCTGCAAACTACATCTTAAAGTGGGAATCGAAGCGGCAAGTGAAATCAAAAGCGACGGGTTCAATTTCCACCTTAGGCAATTCGAATTCTTCATGATTACCTATAGAAGCTTCTGTTCTGAAAGATAAAATACAGCGTAATTTTTTTAAAGGTAAAAAATGTATCAATAGTTGACTCCAAAACTATCAATATCTTGCAAATGCGCTTCAGAGAGACTATCTCGAGCTTTTATACTTATTTTCACACAAATAAAGAATCGCCGAAATTCGTTGACAAACTATCGAAGATAAATTGACGCATAAAGTTGGAAAAGTCAATTTGCGATTGTGTATTTTCAGAATACTGAAAAAACTATTGAACAATCATGTTAATTTCATGGAGCCAACCTGGGAAGTTACTCTTTCAAAAGTTTCAATCAAAAAGATAATTTTTCAAATCAAACCACCAGACGTATTCGAGTCAAGGAAATCTAATCAACAAACTTTTTTATGTCGGTTAAAAAAGAAACTATTCAAAAGTTAAATTAAACCGTCGCTTAGTAAGCAATAAAGATTTTGAATTTGAAGACTTTTCCACACTATACTGTAAATTCCATCAATGATTAGAACCAGATTACACAAATTAAACCATCATTGATTAAACAATACCTACATAAAAGCCCCCTTAATCGTTATGTGCTTACAAAATCGTATCCCAACTAGCAAACCTCAACACTGAAGCAATTAAACTAATAAATCTATTAAACGAGCCTCTTATAAATCCGTCTCGCTTCCAGCCCTATCCCCAACACGTGACGCGTCCAATTAAACGAACTAACTAAATAATTATCACGATTAATGAACGCGCACATATCTCACCCGGTATAAATAAATCCCAATTTGATCTACTAAGTGACGCGGGCGCATCCGTCCGAACACGCCCACTACACTCTGATTGGTTTAACTCTAATTATATCTTGGATCAGAGCCCTCTGGAGCTATTTGCATCGTTTAACGACACCCAAACTAATTTCAACTCTAAACTTTGGGAGATGAGATTGAATTTTGAAGGAGATGCATTTAAAAGCGTTATACCAAATTGTCATCCAGAAAAGACGCCCATTAGTCGAGGCTCTCCATCTTCATTCAAATCAGTCAGTCAAGATTTCCAACGCGCGCAACTTTGAATCTTATCCCGAGGGATGAAGATGCAATAGATCAGATCACAACGAATATGTTTTTCAGAAGAGGCAGTTAACATTCTTCGTCTCACAGTCGTTTCAGCGGTACGATTTGACAAAAACGCACCGTTAAGGTTTCAAATTAGTCTAAATTATTGTTGCGCGTGAGTTAGTAGTCGGTAAATTTGGTGGTGCTACGAAAAAGTGAGGTAGCTACTCCGAAATGATCGTTGGACTTCGCAAAGTGCAGACGTTGGGAAGTGAATCCAAAAAATGAATCCATCTGATACTCCAATGGATGTAGATGACGCTGATGCGGAAGCGAAGGTAGAGAAAAGCGATGCAAAGCTGCCGTTTTCGATTGAGAGTCTGCTGGCTGATAAGTTCGACAAAGCTGACAGTGTAAAAGAAGCAAATGAAGATGCTCATGCTTCGACCAGTGGAACGGGTTATTTTAAAAACAATTCAGACAGTGAAGTGCATTGTGAGACGGATGAGGAGGATCGGGAGAGCAACCTGAGCTCGGAGCACGTCGACGTGGAAGGATCCACCGTCGGCGATGCGCAGGACTATCTAGATGACAAGCGTCATGATTATCAACAATCGGGTATGATAAATGAAAATCAATGCATGAATTTTAATGAGCTCTAAAATCCCTCAAAATCCCTGAAAATGTTATTTTTTCGGAATTAATACGTTTTTATAACCAAAACCATACACCTTTTATCTATTTTGTTAATATTCCGCATATTATTTCATTAAGGTATAACAACAAACTATCATCGTAAAAATATTATTAAATAGATTCGAATACAATTTATAAGATAATAATTTTACTGTACAAAAGTACAGCAGACACACAGCTTAGGTTTAGGGTTTTTATACATAATGTATTTTAGTGTCTCTGAATTAATGTAGACATCAATTATTTTCTAAATAAACTTAATCTACAGTCATATTTAAGTATTACCACTAACTCAACAAAATTGGGAATTTATAAAGAAAAACTTATTTTAACCTACTTTTTGGACTGAAAATTATTATAATATTATGAAAACTAAATCAAAAGCTGAAAATAAAAACATCGTAGTTTTGAGAAGAGGGATTACTATTTCAAACTTTTAAATATTAATTCGGAAACGGAAGTAGGTATTACCACAGAATAATATTTATGTGTATTACTCTTTAAAAAAATAAAACTAACTACGAAAAAGCCTGCGAAAAATCTACTGGCGCGTAATTAAGTTTTGTTGCATTTATCTCATTTATTAGCAGTTAATTTAAAAAAGTCGGGGTTGCGTGGCCAATACATCATAAGCGATATAGTTTGCAGGTATGTAATAGCTGCGATTTTGTATCAAAAATTATCTAGTGCGGCGCTCCAGCAGACCACAAAATGGAAAAATATTTTGTGTCCAGATTATGATAATAATATGATTATGATAATCAATCAAACGACAAGAAAAACGTATCGGAACGGTACGGAAATTGCCTACATAAATAAGGTAGAGTATGAAAGTGCAGCCGGGCCCCGGAGGCATCCCAGATAGCAAGCGAACTTGCTGCAAACATGATTTTTATTTGAAATTAGATTGTCACGTCAAATATGACAAATCAAGTTTGTGGCAATATTGCTGTAAGCTTTTTGATTTAGGTATGATGTTTCAAGGCTTTTTTAATTTTGAAGCAAGTTTGCATTTTGCGCTATGTTTCAAAGATGAAGTATCAAGTTTGTTTTTTGTTTGTTACAAACTTGCGTTAAACTGTCATACGCATGGAGCAAATAATCAGTGTTGCCAGAAGGTTACTTTTGTAACCTTTTAGGTTACTTTTGAACTGCATTGGTTACACTAATAAAAAGGTTACTTTTAGGTGATTTTTCAGAAATTGTAGAATTAACTTTTACAGGTTATTCAGTAAAAATATTAATAGTGACAATTTAAAAATTATGTCATAAACTGCATTTAAACATGAATTTGATTTATTATTTGTTAAAGACAATGAGTTTTAGCAAATGTTTTTTTGATAATAAAACGCAAATCCATGAAACGGTTTTATACGACCGGTCACTTTTCGGTCTTCATGGAATGGTCAAAATTTCGAATTTAGGTAAACATGAACCATCCATGAACAACCTTACACAAATGAAGGTTACTTTTTATTCAAAAAGGTTACATTTTTTTATATTTCTGGTAATTTCTGACAAGACCCGACTGGCAACACTGCAAATAATCACTAGTGGTCATACGCCAACGTCACTCGCCCGAAGCCATAAAAAAGAAAACAAAAACTTCCGGTTCCGGAAGAAAAAACAGCCAAGTGTTTTGCACTTTTGCAGCATACTCTCTCTCTAATCTGTTTTGCAGTGCACAAAATCAGTGGTAAAACGTAGAACCTACAAGTTTTTTTGTTTTGCACGGTGTTTTATTTAATAAACGCTTCTGTTGTGCGAATTGGACGCGTGACGTGCTGAAGATTAAAGGTTAGTTCATTTATTTTTACTTTTACAAACAGAATTAATGATAATATGTAGTTCATATCTATCCCTTAAACCTTATTTACCTACTTTCAAACCCAGGCAACGTGTTCCAAGTGTTCCTAACCCTAAATAGTTCCTGCATGTTCGATCCTGTTTAGTTATGCATATTACTCAATATCTATTTCTAATTATCTATGTGTAACAGAAAGGTGTTATTGTAAGTTGTAAATGTACATCGTGGACCCTGTCTTGCACTGCAATTGGAAAATAATACATAAATAGAACGTCTAAAATTAACAAATATCCTCACTTAAAATAAATTAATTGCTGTACAGTGACTGACATTGATGGAAAAGTCATAGTTTTTCCTTTCAATAATTATCATGTTGCTATGAAAATGCTACACTCATAGCACTTCAAAATTGTAAATGTAAATATAAAATACCCCCTAAACATCCTATCCACCTTATCATGTACTTTTATCCTACCTCGTTTAATTCTTAAAATTGTTAGTTATGTCTTAGCAAAGGTAACATAAATTTCCTCCTACATACCTATCTATTATTATATAATATAATTATAATTAATAGTGTTATTTGGTTTCAGACTTTGCATAATGGAATCAAAAAAATTTTTTTTGGTTACATTTTTAGATGAAGATGATGCTCCTGGCATAGTTTCATCAAAGTGGTTAAGATACCAACACTTGTTATTACCCTAATGTATGCACTGAAGAAATCAAAAACAAACTTGAAGAAGATGCCTGCACCTGAAGCAACATGGTCACAATATCAAATAAAAATACTTAAAAGTTATGGTAAAATAATTTTCTTTATTTTTGTATTGCTAAGTTATAACTAGATTTTACTATTGTGAGACTTTTTTATTTATTTCAGAAACTTATGGCGAAGCACGATTACATTTAAAAAAAGCGGAAGAAACCTGAAATTTGGACTCAGACGAAGCAGAAAATGATGTTACAAATGAAGTGACAGTGGACATAATGTCTGCTGTAAATTACCCAGTCACCTCCGGTTCTAAAGAGGCCAAGCAAACACAACTCAAAGCTGTTAACTGCCAATCAGGTAACAGGTTTTTATAACATGCAATGAGCTTCTCTCGTCAAAGATGCAATGCGACAAAATTTCATATTTTCACTTGTTTTAGTTATGACTTTTCCATGTTTTTTTATTTGTTACAGAGTGCATTACAAACAAGCAATATGCTATACAGCAGAGTCATATGATTCAGATTGTGTCAGACCTAGCTAACCAAATGGCTGAAATCAATAGAAAATTGGATTTACCGTTAGCTAGGTCCGAAGAAACATTTTCACCAACAGATGACAATGCAGGTCTTTCAGAACTTTTGGCAAGTCTACCAGTAAAGATATTGCAAGTTTTAATAATTTCGATGACCATTTAAAAATAAACAAGAATACAGGCAATAGTATGTATAAATTAAATACTTAAACACAGGGCAAATTTTATTATTCTATGAAAACATTCTAATGCTACTTTAATTAAATTTCAGATGTCATTTTTGTCTGGTATTGGCGGCAGAAATGTAAGAAGCCTTACGACTAATATGTTGAGACGAATAATTCTAGATGATGTAGCTGAGTTGTATTCGTTAACTGGGAAACAGGTGAAAAATTCGAATAAAAAGTCATTTATGAGTACAGAAACCTATAAATTAATCTTTCGTAAGTACCTTTATTTTATTACAAACTTATACAGGGTGTAAATGAATTCATAGGCAACCTTGCAGGGGGTGGCTCAGACCATCATTATGAACTTTTCCTATGACCAATTTTTCCTGTTTTCATACAAAAACTGATCACGAAAATAAAGTTGTTCATAATGATGGTCTGAGCTTCCCCCTGCAAGGTTGCCAATGAATTCATTTAGATACACCTGTATATCTCTCAATATACCTACTACTATTATTTTCTGAATCATTCGTGTTTGTTAGTGTTAATTATTTCTATTTTATTTTTCAGAAATATGTAGAAAAATCAACGAAGATGTAACTGAAGACAGTCTAAAAGAAATTATAAGTGATTGGCTAAATCAAGCTAAAGTTAGACTTTCAAGAAGGTAAGATTTAATTTATTTACATTAGATGTATTTTATTTTACACTAGCGACCCGCCCCGGCTTCACACGGGTACATGTATTATACATAATATGTATAAAACAAAGTTGCTGTCGCTGTCTGTTCCTATATACATATGCTTAAATCTTTAAAACTATGCAACGGATTTTGATGCGGTTTTCAACAATAGTTAGAGGGATTTATGAGAAAGGTTATATAATAGAACCCCATACGAATCCGGGGCGGGTCGCTAGTTATACATATATTACATTATTATTACACAAGGGACAGACAGACAGCGACTTTCTTTTATACTATGTACCTAGTGATTTACAAATTTTAGATGTGCTCCTTTCAGAATTTTAACTAATAACCCCTTACCCTTATAGTAGTTTTTAAGGATTACTATAAATATATTTATTTCAGACATAGTTCATAATTTTGTTAGTAGTACAGAAACTTATACAATTAAATGTAAAATAATGTCTTAACCTGTGGTAAATATACTTGTTTCTTTTTGTTTCAGAGCAGAAACACAAAATAAAGAAAAAAACCAATAGCGGCGACCATGAAACCGATTTTTTCTCATTTAAAGTAAGATAAGATAAAAGTATAAATAATAAAAAAATATATGTTATGTTTGTTGTTTTATTTAATGTCAAACATGCATATTCATTGCAAGTTTGTTAAGGCAAACTTACATATTATTTATACAGGGTGTTAGGTAAATGGGTATATGAGCCGACACTAGCCCATGTTAACATGGGCATATAAATGGTATGGTGAAGTCAGAAATTTGATGTCATCATTTTATTTTTTTACATTTTCATACAAAATAAATTTTATAAAATCCGATTTGTATGAAAATTAAAATAATTAAAATGAAGATATCAATTTTCTGACTTCACCATACCATTTATATGCTCATGTTAACATGGGCTAGTGTCGGCTCATATACCCATTTACCTAACACCCTGTAGAAGCAGACATAATGCAAGTTTGTTAAGGCAAACTTACATATAATTTATAGAAGCAGACATAATGCAAGTTTGTTAAGGCAAACTTACATATAATTTATAGAAGCAGACATAATGCAAGTTTGTTAAGGCAAACTTGCATATACTTTATAGAAACACATTAATGCAAGTTTGTCGCTCGGAAACTAGAAAGTTTGATTTAAACTTGCCTCAAGTTTATATACTTGCCATGGCAAATTTGAAACAAAGCTTCATTTTTGATACATCAAACTTACTGCAAGTCAGATTCAAGTTTAAATTGTTATCTGGGATATTAACTAGCTGTGGTACCTAGGTTTAATTACATAGTATTCAAATCAAATCCAATCAAAAAATATTTTATATTGACCGAACTCAATATTTTATACGAAAAAATCTTAACTCGACGTATCGTAGCAAAAGTCAACGACATTTTCGCGTCGTAAATCTCAACAGAAAATGGTCACACAACATTAACTATAATAATAAAGAAATCGCAGTAAGGAACCATAGACTTGGCACGACTTTGTCTAGATTTCATTACTTTTTAGAGATAAACAAGCAGCTCCATCGAGACTTGGCTAGTTTTTTACAGAATGTTTTTGGTAGGATAATTCTTTCTTTCTATCAATATCCTTCTATCTTTGAAGATTTGAAATTACAGCTTCCGATTGTTTCTCCGATACGCAGGTTTTCTCGAACTTTCGGCTCCACGAACCACTGATAAAGTTGCCAGGTGACAGCGAACCCCTTAACAAGCTAATTAAACCTCCCCTCCCCCCAAAGAAAATAATATAATCGATTTTATTGAAGTAAATAACTTTATAATTTTAATAAATTGCCAAAGTACCTAATGTCTATTTAATATTAATGTGTGTGCTTGTTTCTAGTAGCAAATGGAGTCAATTTTAGGAGTAATTTTGGACAATTATTGTAATTCTGCTACCATTAAGTACCTTACTTAAATGTTGTCGCGAACGCTACCGTCGTCGATTGGCGAACCCCTAAGGGTTCTGAAAAAGAAATGATACTTCTATATGAATTAACCGATTGAGTCCCAGACGGCATTAATTAATGTCATTGTCTATTGTGTCTAGATTCGCGGAGCTTGAAGGATTAATTAACGCCATGCAAAGTTATACTTAGCTATTTGTAGGTAATATTTTTGACCTTCGGATTTTTGCATCAATTTTTTTTACCGCCCACTATGTTGGAAATTGAAAAACTGATTAATTTATAATGAAATTGGGTATAAGAATAATTATCATCAATATTTTAGATATGGAAAACGCCGCACTTTTCTCTTCAGCAATCCAAAAAACTGAATCTAAACCAAGAAAGAGAATTCCAAATAACGAAATTCTAGCACAGGTGCGAAGGCGCAGACCACCGATTTTTAGTTGGCCGATGGTTGGGCCCGATTCTAACTTGTATGAAGAATCGGCCGATACCAAATCGGTGTAATGTGCGTACATACATCTCCATACTGATCAACAGCCCGACTCAACTATCGGCCAACTAAAAATCGGTGGTCTGAACTGGTCTGCGCTTGTGCTAAGTATTGCTTAGTTATTTAACCAAATACGACTCTTTTTCATTCCTCATGTTTTATGTTTTCGTTTTTTTCTTCTCTTTTTTTACAAGCATCCTTTAACACCGGATCACAAAGATAGACTTACAAATAAATCATCGCAACTCGATCCGAGTGCACCCGAGCCCCAATTAATCTAAAAAACATAAAAAGTGGCTATACGGCTGTTTGCGCCTTCGCGCGCCATTTGACGGCTCGCCATGCGTTCGCGCCATGTTTTATTTTTGGCGCCAATTAGGACGTCTTAGCAACTTGGAAATAAAGTAATTAATTAAGTAGGTGTACGTCGTACATATAATTAATTGACTTAGTTTTTAACGTATAAGAAGTTATGAATTTTCTCTGTAGCAAGTATCAAACGCTTCAAGTAGAAAAGTTCACCAATATTTATCTGTTATTTATTTTTTTATTAAGTATCTATTTATCTATTCTTTTTCTTATTTTGCGGTCCACAAAGTGTCTTCCGCACTGAATTCTGCCAAAGTAATGTTAATTGTGAGTTTATTTAATTTAATTTTGCTAAAGCTATCAACGGCAAACTTCTGCACATGTAGATACAGGTGTAGGCAGTAGCAAGCATGACGAAGTCTTCGCCAATCAAGCATGGACCAAAAAGCTGTCTACAATATTAATCTTATTAATTTTTAGCGGCACGAGTGTACCGCTAATTTATTTGTATAGAAGGAGTGCGAGGAAGAAATAACAACGCAAAGTTACGAGTGATAGTCGCGTCAGCCGGTAGGTATAGTGAGCGAGCGAGCGGCGTGCGCTCCGCGTCGTGCATAGGTTCGGACTAGTTTTAGGTGCGGCGGCGCACGCTCGGCCACGATCGCCGAACGCTCGGCTCGAACAATAGGCGGGCGCGGTGACGTAGTGAGCGGCACTCGCAGGCGGCGAGTACACTGTGCCGCGCCGCGATAGCTACTTCGCGCGATAGATGCGCGAAGCTATAATTCGACTTGTTGGCTACTACGCGTGTGTAAATATTTGTAGGATATGAAATGTTATTTATGTATGTGTATTTAAATGTAAATAATAAATGTAAATGTGTTAATGTGTAAATAAGTGTAAATATGTTTTGTATGTAAATATTAATTACTTATATTTAATTTTATTATTTAAGGTTTTAGTTTAAGTTAATTATTTATTGTTGTTGACATTTACATAAATATAATGAGTAGCCTACATCATACCCCCCCAGAGACCGTCACTACGGGCGATAATAATCAGGGAACCTAACTTTTCGGCCAGAACGTGTGGTTCTAGTTACTGGCGGATTGTTAGCATTGGTGTTATGATGGGCAATGATATCTTGAGCAAGAGATGTCGGCTCATTTAAATTATTTTCGGGTGACAGTATATAGGCTGGTTTAAGTCTTTCTATGGTTACTGTCACCGTTTTACCTTTTACATCTAATTTAAATGTTTTATGGCCTCTGTCCAAAACTTTATATGGGCCTGTGTATGCGGGCTGTAAAGTGCCTTTAACAGTGTCGTCGCGTAAAAATACATGGCTACAGGTAGTTAAATCCTTAAACACGAATATTTTATCAGAACTGTGACGTGAGGCTGGACAAGGTTTAAGTTTTTGAGCAAATGATTTCAGTCTTGCTATAAAGTCGGTCATATCGGTCGTGCCATCTGTGTAGGTGTTGAAAAAGTCTCCGGGAAGTCTTAGGGGCTCACCATATAATAGTTCAGCTGGTGAACTTTGAAGATCTTCCTTAAGTGTGCTACGTATACCTAAAAGTACCAACGGCAACGACTCTGTCCAGTTACTTTTAGCGTGACAAACTATGGCTGCTTTCAACTGGCGATGAAAACGTTCAACAAGACCGTTGCAGGCTGGATGATACGCTGTAGTTCTGCGGTGCTGAAATCCAACTTTTTGGGACAGATAAGTAAATAGTGCGGATTCAAACTGTCTGCCACGATCTGTCACAATGATGGTAGGGCAACCGAAGCGTGCGATCCAGACTTCAATGAACGCTTTCGCGACTGTTTCAGCCGAAATGTCGGTTATTGGTATCGCCTCAGGCCATCGCGAAAAACGATCGACTGCTGTGAGGCAATATCGGTAACCGTTAGATATAGAAAATGGACCGATCAAATCTATGTGCACATGTTTGAACCTACCACGTGGCAGTTCAAATGTACCTACAGGTGTGGAAACATGTCGGTTCACTTTAGCACGTTGGCAGTTCAGACAAGCTCGTGCCCACTCCCTACAGTCTTTGCGTATACCGGGCCAAACGTATCTTTGAGCTACGAGCTTGGCGGTGGCGTTACAACCTGGGTGGCTAAACGAGTGTAGGCAATCGAACACTTGACGACGCATAATTTTTGGTATGAATGGCCTGGGAGTCGATGTACTGACGTCACAGAACAGTTCGTATCGACTTCCTGGTATTTTCATTTTCTCCAAACGGAGTGATGTGCCGTCCGTAATTATAGTTTTGAGCTCGTTGTCCGCGTCTTGAGCCTTGGCGAGAGAATCATGATCTACAGGACTTTCGATCTCCTCAATACGCGAAAGTGTGTCCGCAACAACGTTGTCTTTACCCGAAATGTGCTGAATATCCGTAGAAAATTGCGAGATAAAATCTAGGTGACGATACTGTCGCGGCGAGCAGCTAGACTTTCTTGTATGAAAGGCAAAGCTGAGTGGCTTGTGATCAGTGTAGATCGTGAATTCTCTCGCTTCCAGCATATGGCGAAAATGTTTAATTGCCTGGTAAATGGCAAGGAGTTCGCGGTCGTATGGGGAGTATTTACGTTGCGCGGGACTCAACTTGCATGAATAAAATGCTAATGGCTGCCAGACGCCTTCAATTCGCTGCTGAAGAACAGCGCCTACTGCCACATCTGACGCGTCTGCGGTAACGGCTAACTTAGCATGACAGTTGGGGTAAGCTAAAAGTGTTGCGTTGCTGAGACTGTCTTTGCAATCGTGGAAAGCTTTTAGCGCGTCTCCTGTCAGCTCGATAGGATGGTTGCCTTTTACTGAGCCAGTTAAAAGAGCATTAAGAGGTGCCTGGATTTCAGCTGCACGGGGAATAAACCTCCTGTAAAAATTAATCATGCCGAGGAACCTCCTAAGCTGTTTAACAGTAACTGGCTTAGGGAAATCTTTAATGGGCTGAACCTTCGTGTCGAGTGGTTTAATGCCGTCTGCCGATATCCTATACCCTAAAAACGTCACCTCTGAGGCGCCGAAGACGCACTTTGATGTATTTATTAAAATGCCGTATTCGGACATTTTTTTAAAAAGTTGTCTGAGGTGGTTTTGGTGTGACAAGGGGTCAGGGGATGAAATTAAAAAATCATCCAAATATGGGTAGACGAAATCCATGCCGCGTGTCAGCTCATCTACGAAACGCTGAAAGGTTTGGCCTGCGTTGCGCAAGCCAAAGGTCATAAATAGGGGAATTCGTAGAGGCCGAAAGGTGTTGTGATCGCCGTTTTGGGAATGTCGTCCTTATTGATAGGTATCTGGTTATAGGCTTTGACTAGATCTATGGTTGAAAAGATTTTGCAACCTGAAAGATTGTGTGTAAAGTCGTGAATGTGCCTTACCGGATATCCATCAGGGATCGTACGCGCATTCAATCGACGGTAATGGCCGCAGGGACGCCAGCCGTCTTTTTTGGGAGCCAAATGTAGTGGAGCTGACCAAGGGCTGTCAGATGGTCTAGCTGTGCCCTCTTATAACATAATGTCGAACTCTTGTTTGGCTATTTTTAATTTATCGGGAGCTAAACGACGAGGTGTACTAGACACAGGTGGACCAGGAGTTGTGCGTATGTGGTGGACTGTGTGATGTTTAGTGTAGCGTGGTGAGCCAGCAGGTCGAATTAAGTCTGGAAATTCCCTAAGGATTTCGTGATAGGTGGAATCACCTGTCAAAATTTTAACAGACGAGATGTCACTATGTCTATCGGCTGCTACGGCTGAAGTATTTAATGACGTAATATTATCAATCAGTCTCTTATTTCTTATATCTACTACAAGGTTATAGTAAGCTAAAAAGTCTACGCCGATGATAGCTTTATTTACGTCAGCTATAACAAAACGCCACACAAAGTCCCGACGCAAGCCTAAATCTAGCCGAAGGCTTGCATAACCATACGTATGTATCACTGTTCCATTGGCCGCACTTAGTTCGTAATCAGTTTTAGTTCGTCGTTCCTTAAATGCCGTACGGGGAAACACGCACAAATCACTTCCAGTGTCAATCAGGAATTGGGTTTTGGTATTCCGATCGGTGACAAATAGGCGACCGTGGCTGTTAGGGTAATCGTCCGTCGCCATTACCGACCACCCTGTCCGTTTTCCGCTTGGAAGTTGCACGGCTTGACACACGAATGAGCTTTGCTGCCAAACTTCGAGTGGTACCAGCATACTGGATACTTGCGGTAACTGGCCTGGGATCTGCTACGACTGCGATTACCTTTGCCGTCTCTGGTCCGGGCATTTGATCTAGATCTGCTGGAATGCGTATTAAGCGCGTGAACCTGCTGTGTCAGCCTCTCGATCTGCTTCGCCATCATGTCAAACTTATCGTCATTGGTTTGATGATGTGATGACGGTAGTCTTGAGGTTGATGCTACGCACGGGGATGCTGGCACGATGTCCTGGATACGATCCGCGAGATCAGCTACGCTTTCCAGAGATGAAGTGGCCTGCGATGCGATGATAGTCTGCATGCTGCTAGGCAGTCTGCTGGTCCAGATGGTGCGGATGAAGTCTTCGGGCACATTTGGGCCCGCCAAGTGTTGTAAGTGCCGCAGAAATTGGGAAGGCTTTCTATCGCCTAGCTGTTCGTGGTCCAACAGCTGTTTCACCTTACGCTCCTTCGATGCTGATAGGCGTTTTATCAGTTCGCTCTTCAATTTATTGTATTTGTCTGTTTGTGGAGGCGACTCGATGACATCTTCAACCTCTATAGCATATTGGTGGTCAAGCATGCCAATAGCGTGATAAAACTTTGTCGTGTCGCTCGTAATATTAGACAAAATAAACTGACCTTCCAGCATCGAGAACCATAGCGATGGCTTGTCCGGATAGAATGGGATGTTCCTTACACCAACGCGATGAACATCACTTGTATCGCTTTGACTGGAGTGCTGCCCTTTCGACGCGCCGCCATTACGTTCTTCCATCGTTGCAATTTTGTGTTAATACGGGGTCACCAGTTTAGCGGCACGAGTGTACCGCTAATTTATTTGTATAGAAGGAGTGCGAGGAAGAAATAACAACGCAAAGTTACGAGTGATAGTCGCGTCAGCCGGTAGGTATAGTGAGCGAGCGAGCGGCGTGCGCTCCGCGTCGTGCATAGGTTCGGACTAGTTTTAGGTGCGGCGGCGCACGCTCGGCCACGATCGCCGAACGCTCGGCTCGAACAATAGGCGGGCGCGGTGACGTAGTGAGCGGCACTCGCAGGCGGCGAGTACACTGTGCCGCGCCGCGATAGCTACTTCGCGCGATAGATGCGCGAAGCTATAATTCGACTTGTTGGCTACTACGCGTGTGTAAATATTTGTAGGATATGAAATGTTATTTATGTATGTGTATTTAAATGTAAATAATAAATGTAAATGTGTTAATGTGTAAATAAGTGTAAATATGTTTTGTATGTAAATATTAATTACTTATATTTAATTTTATTATTTAAGGTTTTAGTTTAAGTTAATTATTTATTGTTGTTGACATTTACATAAATATAATGAGTAGCCTACATCATACCCCCCCAGAGACCGTCACTACGGGCGATAATAATCAGGGAACCTAACTTTTCGGCCAGAACGTGTGGTTCTAGTTACTGGCGGATTGTTAGCATTGGTGTTATGATGGGCAATGATATCTTGAGCAAGAGATGTCGGCTCATTTAAATTATTTTCGGGTGACAGTATATAGGCTGGTTTAAGTCTTTCTATGGTTACTGTCACCGTTTTACCTTTTACATCTAATTTAAATGTTTTATGGCCTCTGTCCAAAACTTTATATGGGCCTGTGTATGCGGGCTGTAAAGTGCCTTTAACAGTGTCGTCGCGTAAAAATACATGGCTACAGGTAGTTAAATCCTTAAACACGAATATTTTATCAGAACTGTGACGTGAGGCTGGACAAGGTTTAAGTTTTTGAGCAAATGATTTCAGTCTTGCTATAAAGTCGGTCATATCGGTCGTGCCATCTGTGTAGGTGTTGAAAAAGTCTCCGGGAAGTCTTAGGGGCTCACCATATAATAGTTCAGCTGGTGAACTTTGAAGATCTTCCTTAAGTGTGCTACGTATACCTAAAAGTACCAACGGCAACGACTCTGTCCAGTTACTTTTAGCGTGACAAACTATGGCTGCTTTCAACTGGCGATGAAAACGTTCAACAAGACCGTTGCAGGCTGGATGATACGCTGTAGTTCTGCGGTGCTGAAATCCAACTTTTTGGGACAGATAAGTAAATAGTGCGGATTCAAACTGTCTGCCACGATCTGTCACAATGATGGTAGGGCAACCGAAGCGTGCGATCCAGACTTCAATGAACGCTTTCGCGACTGTTTCAGCCGAAATGTCGGTTATTGGTATCGCCTCAGGCCATCGCGAAAAACGATCGACTGCTGTGAGGCAATATCGGTAACCGTTAGATATAGAAAATGGACCGATCAAATCTATGTGCACATGTTTGAACCTACCACGTGGCAGTTCAAATGTACCTACAGGTGTGGAAACATGTCGGTTCACTTTAGCACGTTGGCAGTTCAGACAAGCTCGTGCCCACTCCCTACAGTCTTTGCGTATACCGGGCCAAACGTATCTTTGAGCTACGAGCTTGGCGGTGGCGTTACAACCTGGGTGGCTAAACGAGTGTAGGCAATCGAACACTTGACGACGCATAATTTTTGGTATGAATGGCCTGGGAGTCGATGTACTGACGTCACAGAACAGTTCGTATCGACTTCCTGGTATTTTCATTTTCTCCAAACGGAGTGATGTGCCGTCCGTAATTATAGTTTTGAGCTCGTTGTCCGCGTCTTGAGCCTTGGCGAGAGAATCATGATCTACAGGACTTTCGATCTCCTCAATACGCGAAAGTGTGTCCGCAACAACGTTGTCTTTACCCGAAATGTGCTGAATATCCGTAGAAAATTGCGAGATAAAATCTAGGTGACGATACTGTCGCGGCGAGCAGCTAGACTTTCTTGTATGAAAGGCAAAGCTGAGTGGCTTGTGATCAGTGTAGATCGTGAATTCTCTCGCTTCCAGCATATGGCGAAAATGTTTAATTGTCTGGTAAATGGCAAGGAGTTCGCGGTCGTATGGGGAGTATTTACGTTGCGCGGGACTCAACTTGCATGAATAAAATGCTAATGGCTGCCAGACGCCTTCAATTCGCTGCTGAAGAACAGCGCCTACTGCCACATCTGACGCGTCTGCGGTAACGGCTAACTTAGCATGACAGTTGGGGTAAGCTAAAAGTGTTGCGTTGCTGAGACTGTCTTTGCAATCGTGGAAAGCTTTTAGCGCGTCTCCTGTCAGCTCGATAGGATGGTTGCCTTTTACTGAGCCAGTTAAAAGAGCATTAAGAGGTGCCTGGATTTCAGCTGCACGGGGAATAAACCTCCTGTAAAAATTAATCATGCCGAGGAACCTCCTAAGCTGTTTAACAGTAACTGGCTTAGGGAAATCTTTAATGGGCTGAACCTTCGTGTCGAGTGGTTTAATGCCGTCTGCCGATATCCTATACCCTAAAAACGTCACCTCTGAGGCGCCGAAGACGCACTTTGATGTATTTATTAAAATGCCGTATTCGGACATTTTTTTAAAAAGTTGTCTGAGGTGGTTTTGGTGTGACAAGGGGTCAGGGGATGAAATTAAAAAATCATCCAAATATGGGTAGACGAAATCCATGCCGCGTGTCAGCTCATCTACGAAACGCTGAAAGGTTTGGCCTGCGTTGCGCAAGCCAAAGGTCATAAATAGGGGAATTCGTAGAGGCCGAAAGGTGTTGTGATCGCCGTTTTGGGAATGTCGTCCTTATTGATAGGTATCTGGTTATAGGCTTTGACTAGATCTATGGTTGAAAAGATTTTGCAACCTGAAAGATTGTGTGTAAAGTCGTGAATGTGCCTTACCGGATATCCATCAGGGATCGTACGCGCATTCAATCGACGGTAATGGCCGCAGGGACGCCAGCCGTCTTTTTTGGGAGCCAAATGTAGTGGAGCTGACCAAGGGCTGTCAGATGGTCTAGCTGTGCCCTCTTATAACATAATGTCGAACTCTTGTTTGGCTATTTTTAATTTATCGGGAGCTAAACGACGAGGTGTACTAGACACAGGTGGACCAGGAGTTGTGCGTATGTGGTGGACTGTGTGATGTTTAGTGTAGCGTGGTGAGCCAGCAGGTCGAATTAAGTCTGGAAATTCCCTAAGGATTTCGTGATAGGTGGAATCACCTGTCAAAATTTTAACAGACGAGATGTCACTATGTCTATCGGCTGCTACGGCTGAAGTATTTAATGACGTAATATTATCAATCAGTCTCTTATTTCTTATATCTACTACAAGGTTATAGTAAGCTAAAAAGTCTACGCCGATGATAGCTTTATTTACGTCAGCTATAACAAAACGCCACACAAAGTCCCGACGCAAGCCTAAATCTAGCCGAAGGCTTGCATAACCATACGTATGTATCACTGTTCCATTGGCCGCACTTAGTTCGTAATCAGTTTTAGTTCGTCGTTCCTTAAATGCCGTACGGGGAAACACGCACAAATCACTTCCAGTGTCAATCAGGAATTGGGTTTTGGTATTCCGATCGGTGACAAATAGGCGACCGTGGCTGTTAGGGTAATCGTCCGTCGCCATTACCGACCACCCTGTCCGTTTTCCGCTTGGAAGTTGCACGGCTTGACACACGAATGAGCTTTGCTGCCAAACTTCGAGTGGTACCAGCATACTGGATACTTGCGGTAACTGGCCTGGGATCTGCTACGACTGCGATTACCTTTGCCGTCTCTGGTCCGGGCATTTGATCTAGATCTGCTGGAATGCGTAGTAAGCGCGTGAACCTGCTGTGTCAGCCTCTCGATCTGCTTCGCCATCATGTCAAACTTATCGTCATTGGTTTGATGATGTGATGACGGTAGTCTTGAGGTTGATGCTACGCACGGGGATGCTGGCACGATGTCCTGGATACGATCCGCGAGATCAGCTACGCTTTCCAGAGATGAAGTGGCCTGCGATGCGATGATAGTCTGCATGCTGCTAGGCAGTCTGCTGGTCCAGATGGTGCGGATGAAGTCTTCGGGCACATTTGGGCCCGCCAAGTGTTGTAAGTGCCGCAGAAATTGGGAAGGCTTTCTATCGCCTAGCTGTTCGTGGTCCAACAGCTGTTTCACCTTACGCTCCTTCGATGCTGATAGGCGTTTTATCAGTTCGCTCTTCAATTTATTGTATTTGTCTGTTTGTGGAGGCGACTCGATGACATCTTCAACCTCTATAGCATATTGGTGGTCAAGCATGCCAATAGCGTGATAAAACTTTGTCGTGTCGCTCGTAATATTAGACAAAATAAACTGACCTTCCAGCATCGAGAACCATAGCGATGGCTTGTCCGGATAGAATGGGATGTTCCTTACACCAACGCGATGAACATCACTTGTATCGCTTTGACTGGAGTGCTGCCCTTTCGACGCGCCGCCATTACGTTCTTCCATCGTTGCAATTTTGTGTTAATACGGGGTCACCAGTTTAGCGGCACGAGTGTACCGCTAATTTATTTGTATAGAAGGAGTGCGAGGAAGAAATAACAACGCAAAGTTACGAGTGATAGTCGCGTCAGCCGGTAGGTATAGTGAGCGAGCGAGCGGCGTGCGCTCCGCGTCGTGCATAGGTTCGGACTAGTTTTAGGTGCGGCGGCGCACGCTCGGCCACGATCGCCGAACGCTCGGCTCGAACAATAGGCGGGCGCGGTGACGTAGTGAGCGGCACTCGCAGGCGGCGAGTACACTGTGCCGCGCCGCGATAGCTACTTCGCGCGATAGATGCGCGAAGCTATAATTCGACTTGTTGGCTACTACGCGTGTGTAAATATTTGTAGGATATGAAATGTTATTTATGTATGTGTATTTAAATGTAAATAATAAATGTAAATGTGTTAATGTGTAAATAAGTGTAAATATGTTTTGTATGTAAATATTAATTACTTATATTTAATTTTATTATTTAAGGTTTTAGTTTAAGTTAATTATTTATTGTTGTTGACATTTACATAAATATAATGAGTAGCCTACAAATTCATAAAAAAAAACTCATAAAAACTCATAATACTCATTTATTTCTGCAAATAGGCTTTAAAAAAGCACTTTTACACGTCCCAGTATTAACCCTACCATTGCTTCATTCGCAAAGTTAAACTAAGTCCGTTGCATACCTAAACTTAAAAGCTACTAAAAAGTTTTCATGCGGTTTTCACAAATAAAGAGCAATAAAATTCCTGAGGAAAGTTTAGATATCATTTAGTCATACTAATTCGCGGGCAAAAGTTTGTTTTACAATATTATAGATAATTTTACTAACAAAACTTAGCCCTTAACTAAAATTTTAATGCATGCGCATACGTATTCTGTGACTTGTGTGCTTCTGCCGAAAACAGGGCAGAATGTAACAATTTAAACGCGCAATAAAAAACAAACACGCACCTCCTCTATCCCAAGACATATCTAAAGTTTTTAAATTCTTCATCACGTTTCAAAATAAAGCTATTATTGTCTACTAAAGATCGCCAATAAGTCTACGTAACGAGCGATAGGCGAAAATATGCCACTCATTTATTTTATTTATTATCTGCCAACCACTTATGTTCGGAGATTGTGGAATTTAGTTTTAAGGAGTGCGTAAAATCACAGAATAAATAATAGTAGTACCGTAAAATTCTATAAAGAATTTAATTAATAGAATCAATATGAGTATGACAAAGAGTGATTTGATCAGTTTAAGCAGGTTATTAATTATCTGGCTTCTCGTAACTTTAAAAAGAAATGAACAGGTAACAGTTAGTAAATTGAATTAGAAAATATCTTGTACTACGAGTATTATTTAATTAGGTAGGTACATAGAGTTAATTTATTATACAGGGTGTCCCGTAATGTAACGTCAAGCCGGAACTGGGTGTTGAGGCAAGTTGTGCTGGTTATCAGAAAAATATAAAAAAAAAACTATGTGGCATATTTTAAAAATAATAGGCATTTAAAAAAAATCAAAAAATTCTACTCCAGGTGACGGTCCTTTTACTCGTGTTGCCACAAATCTTCACTTTTTCCAAATTTTTTTTTGTTATGTAACCCTGAATAATGCTTCTCTAAATTGTTATCAAAATTACAAAACCAGCTGCTCCAACTTGGATGAAAAAAATACATTATTCCCAAAAAAAATATCAAAATAAAAATTTTGCCTAGTTTAAACTGACTGTACTGAAAAAAAATTGTACTACGCGAGTGTGGCAAGTGACGTCATAATTTGGCGCATTTAGTAAGGATTCCAAAATGGTATAACACTTGTGGAAAGTGTCTTTAGTTATGTGTGTAGTAAGGACGTTTATAAATCACAACACAGTCTTAGGGAAACACCAAACAGTTTATTGACGTCACACACAGAATAACTGTCCACAATAAGAAGGAGTAAGAAGTAGATAGATAACAAGGTCACAGTAGAATATCAGAACGGAAATTTACATAAAACTAACTAGGTCACGAATGAATTAAGCGCGCGCGCAATGTTTTTATGCAAAATCGACAGCTGACTAAGATTGACTGGCGCGCGTCAGGCGAACGCGGCGGCTGCGGCGGGGGGCGTTCATCCACGGAACCGGTTGGCCCGACCGCCGCCGCTCGCGCCGTGCTGATCGTGCATTCACAAAAATATCTAATAGTAAAACGAATTGCGCGCGGTGTTTGTGCGTTTAACTAGATTGACAAAAGTTATACAAAAATAAGTATGCTATTTATTATACACAGTGTAGTTACGTTAAGTAGGTTTAGTACAGATACATATTTATAATATTTTTACAATTATATTAATTTAAGATAAACTATGAAAAATATATATTAACTTAATTTTAAGAGGTTAAACGCCACATCACCCCCCTCCAGAGACCGGGTTACGGGCGATAATAATCTGGGAAACGTACTTTACGTCCTGACCGTGTCGTTCTAATATTATTATCTTGTTCGGTTTCAGGAGTAGTTTTTTGCCCTTGGTAATCTGGGGATGTCTTGGTCTCGGGGTGTGTCTCGCGAAGTGAATATGTGGGTTTGACCCGATCGATCGAGACGGTCGCTGGTTTCCCATTAATTATGATTTTAAAAATCTTGTCTCCTCGCTCTAGTACTTCATGGGGGCCAGTATAAGCCGGTTGAAATGATCCGTGAGGTGTATTGTCCCTAAGAAATACGTGTTTGCAAGTAGCCAGGTCTTTGAATACGAAGACTGGGTATTTGGCTATGTGTCGGGAAGCAGGAGCTGGGAGCAAGTTGCGTGCGAACTGACGTATTCTATGAGTGAAATCGGTCAAGTCCGGTACATTGTCAGTTTGGTGCTCAAAAAATTCTCCTGGTAGGCGTAGGGTCTCACCATAAACTAGCTCGGCTGGTGATGCGTGGAGGTCTTCTTTGTGTGTAGCCCGTATACCTAGCAGCACCAGCGGGAGGGACTCCACCCAGTTACTATTGGCGTGACAGGTAATAGCGGCCTTCAACTGTCGATGGAATCTCTCGACTAGCCCATTGCAGGCCGGGTGATAGGCGGTGGTACGGCGACGTTGAAATCCTGCTAGCTCGGCTAAGCGGTTAAAGAGCGTGGACTCAAATTGTCGGCCTCTGTCTGTGACGATTTCAGTAGGACAACCGAAGCGAGCTATCCAGCCTTGAACAAGGGCTCTTGCTACGGTCTCTGCCGTTATGTCCTGCAACGGTATTGCCTCAGGCCAGCGCGTGAAACGGTCGACAATTGTAAGGCAGTAGCGATAACCTTGGGATGGTGGCAGAGGTCCGATTAGATCAATGTGGATCTTCGTGAATCTGGTACGCGGGAGTTTGAACGTGCCAAGTGGAGAATGAACATGGCGGGTAACCTTTGCACGTTGACAGGCGATGCAGGCGCGTGTCCATTCGCGGCAGTCTCTCCTTACTCCGGGCCAAACGAAGCGTTCTGTGACCATCTTCGTCGTAGCTGTCGCCCCCGGATGATTGAGGGAGTGTATGCTCTCGAAAACCTGTTTACGCATTTCTTTCGTGACGTAAGGTCGTAAAGTCTCACTACTTTCATCGCAGTACAGTTCAGAGCTCAATCCCGGCAGTTTAACCTTTTTTAGGCGTAACGATGTCGTGTTGTCGAGGAGTAGCTGGAGTTCTGGATCGGAAAGTTGTGATTTGGCTAGTTGGGCAATGTCAACGGGCTGAACGATCTCGTTGACCCGTGAAAGAGCATCAGCTACGACGTTATCCTTGCCAGAAATATGTCTGATGTCCGTGGTAAACTGCGAGATGTAGTCCAGGTGTCTGAACTGTCTTGGTGAGCAATTCTCTTTTCTGTTATGAAATGCGTAACAGATGGGTTTATGGTCGCAGTAGACGGTGAAGTGGCGAGCTTCCACCATGTGCCTGAAGTATTTGATCGACTCGTATACAGCAAGCAGTTCTCGGTCGTATGGGGAATACTTCTGTTGTGTGGTGTTCAACTTGCGGGAGAAGAATGCGAGTGGCTCCCATAAACCGTCTCGTTGTTGCTGCAACGCGCCGCCAATTGCAGAGTCAGAGGCATCTGTAACGATGGCTAGTCTGGCTTCGCAGTTAGGATGTGCTAGCAGTGTTGCTCGGCATTTCGAAGTCCGAACGTCATGAACGGAAATTCGTATAGACCGAATGGCGTGGTGATAGCGGTCTTCGGGATATCGTCGACGAAGACGGGGATCTGGTTGTAAGCTTTTACCAAATCTATAGTGGAAAAGACCTGGCATCCGGAAAGACTGTGAGAGAAGTCGTGGATGTGGCGGATGGGGTACCTGTCGGGAATGGTTCTGGCGTTGAGCATCCTGTAGTCGCCGCAGGGGCGCCATCCGCTGTCCTTCTTAGGGGCCAGGTGTAGTGGGGAAGACCAGGGTGACTCGGAAGGTCTGGCGGTACCGTTCTTGAGCATCGAGTCAAACTCTTCCTTGGCAATTTTTAGCTTGTCAGGTGCCAGTCGACGAGGCGTACTGCAAATAGGTGGGCCAGGTGTGGTGCGAATATGATGCACCGTGTTGTGAGCTGGCGTGCGGAGTATACCAGAAGGACGGGTGATGTCTGGGTATTCCCGTAGTATGTCGTGGTATACAGAGGCACCGGTAATTACCTTGACCGAGGAAATCGCATCTGTTGAGCTGGCAGGCGAAGCCTGGGTCGCGAGCGTAGTGTTGTTGTCGATGAGGCGTTGATGTCTACAATCTACAATCAGATTATAAAAAGATAAAAAATCAACACCTATTATCGGCTTCGTAACGTCGGCGACTATGAATCGCCAAGCAAAGTCGCGGCGTAGGCCTAGGTTTAGAACGAGATGTGCGTAACCGTAGGTATTTATTGTAGATCCGTTCGCTGCGCATAGTTGGTAATTTGTCGGTAGACGTCGCTCCTTTAATGCAGACCGTGGGAAAACGCAGAGGTCGCTACCAGTGTCGACCAGAAACTGCACTTTCGTCCGGTGGTCCGTGACAAACAAGCGACCGGAGCTAGGGCGGGCGTTAGTCGCCATTACCGTCCGCCCGACGCGTTTCCCGCCTTATAGTCGCACGGTTTGACACATTTGTTCGCTTTAGCCCCGTGCGTTGCGTGGTACCAGCATATAGGGTACTTATTGTAGCTCGACTGGGACCTGTTGGAGCGGGAGCGGTCACGGGAGCGGTGAGCGGCTCTCGCTGTGGGTCTGGAGCGCGAGTGATCTTGGGCGGTTGTGAGAGCTTGCACTTGTTTGGTTAGCGCTGCGACCTGTTGCACTAGGGTATCCAATGTGCTGCTGCTGGCTGCGGTGGCTGACATGGCTGCTACGTGTGGGCTGGATGGCACTACGTCATGGATCCGATCGGCGAGATCAGCCAGGGCCTCGAGTGACGTCGAGGGCTGCGACGCGACGATGGTCTGCGTAGTGCTGGGAAGTCGGCTGGTCCAAATTGTCCTCAGGAACTCCTCAGGGACGTCGGGGCCGGCCAGGTTTTGCAGGTGCCGCAGGAACTGCGATGGTTTGCGGTCTCCCAGCTCTTCGTGGACGAGGAGCTGCTTGACTTTTTTGTCCCTGGACGCCGAAAGCCTCTTGATGAGCTCTGTCTTCAGCTTCTCGAATTTGCCGGTAGTTGGTGGGTTGGTTATTATGTCCTCAACCTCCCCTGCATACTGCTGGTCGAGTTGGCCAATTACATAATAAAATTTGATTGCGTCTGATGTGATTCCGGATATCAGGAATTGACCTTCTATTTGCGCGAACCAAATTGCTGGTTTTTCTGGCCAAAATGGGGGTATTCGCACACCAACTTTAAAAATTTCACTGGGCGCGGCTGCACTCTGCTCCGAAGCGTCTTGGAATGTTTCCTTGCTCGTCATCTTGTGTTCTACGGGGTCACCAGTGTGGAAAGTGTCTTTAGTTATGTGTGTAGTAAGGACGTTTATAAATCACAACACAGTCTTAGGGAAACACCAAACAGTTTATTGACGTCACACACAGAATAACTGTCCACAATAAGAAGGAGTAAGAAGTAGATAGATAACAAGGTCACAGTAGAATATCAGAACGGAAATTTACATAAAACTAACTAGGTCACGAATGAATTAAGCGCGCGCGCAATGTTTTTATGCAAAATCGACAGCTGACTAAGATTGACTGGCGCGCGTCAGGCGAACGCGGCGGCTGCGGCGGGGGGCGTTCATCCACGGAACCGGTTGGCCCGACCGCCGCCGCTCGCGCCGTGCTGATCGTGCATTCACAAAAATATCTAATAGTAAAACGAATTGCGCGCGGTGTTTGTGCGTTTAACTAGATTGACAAAAGTTATACAAAAATAAGTATGCTATTTATTATACACAGTGTAGTTACGTTAAGTAGGTTTAGTACAGATACATATTTATAATATTTTTACAATTATATTAATTTAAGATAAACTATGAAAAATATATATTAACTTAATTTTAAGAGGTTAAACGCCACAACTTTATAAAATCTTGCTGTAATTGTCGACAATTTTTGTTTATTGGAAATAATCCCGTTTTTAACTTTATCTACCTTGGTTAAAAATATTATTCTAATGTGCCCAAAATTCAAGTTTCTGGCTTAAGTGAGGTGGAGAAGCCATTTTAAAAGGTATGAGCGGGACGGAGAGGGCCATCTTACCAAGCAGGGATGTTATGGATATCCGTAACCGTAACCGAAACTATCGGATATCCGAAATAAAAAAATGTCCATAACCGTAACCGAAACTGATTCAAAAGTTACGGATAGTTTCGGATAAAGGCCAAACTGCAAAACTATGAAATCTGCAGTATACACGCCGCAGCTGCAATGCCGCGCTGCCGATTTCATAGTTTTGCAGTTTGCGGTCTGCGGCCCGTCTTGGAATTGTACCTTAAATCTTAATATTAGTTACCAACTTGTCTGGCATTCGCTGGCACCATCTAATATGCCAGCCTGTTTTACCTTTATCATACATAGGTGTCGTCTTAGTTGGTACATAAAGTAGCTATGTGGGTCACGCAGCATCTTGCTATTTGTATTATACCTACATTTTTGAAATTCTAATAATTCCGTAACCGAAATTATCCGAGACTTTCGGATAATCTGAAATGATTTCATATCCGTGACCGTAACCGAAACCGGTATAATATTATTCTAATATCCGTAACCGTATCCATAACCGAAACTTCATATCCTTATTATCCCTGTTACCAAGTACAAGTGCAGGCAGAGCAGGTAGTAAAGGGGCGCGCACACGGGTGACTTTTGTCACAGTATGTCAAGTACTAATTACTGTCATGGTGACAAAAGTTTCTGTGACTGACTGTACGGTAGTCAGTCACAGAAACTTGAATTTTGGGCACATTAGAATAATAATTTTTAACCAAGGTAGATAAAGTTAAAAACGGGACTATTTCCAAAAAACCAAAAATTGTCGACAATTACAGCAAAAATTTACCAAGTGTCATACCATTTTGGAATCCTTACTAAATGCGCCAAATTATGACGTCACTTGCCACACTCGCGCAGTACATTTTTTTTCAGTACAGTCAGTTTAAACTAGGCAACATTTTTATTTTGAAAATTTTTTTGGGAATAATGTATTTTTTTCATCCAACCTGGAGCAGCTGGTTTTGTAATTTTGATAACAATTTAGAGAAGCATTATTCAGGGTTACATAACAAAAAAAAATTTGGAAAAAGTGAAGATTTGTGGCAACACGAGCAAAAGGACCGTCACCTGGAGTAGAATTTTTTGATTTTTTTTAAATGCCTATTATTTTTAAAATATGCCACATAGATTTTTTTTTATATTTTTCTGATAACCAGCACAACTTGCCTCAACACCCAGTTTCGGCTTGACGTTACATTACGGGACACCCTGTATAACTAGCGGCCGCCCGCGACTTCGTACGCGTGGATCTCGTTTTCTCCCCCCCTTCATCTATCTTACGCGGTTCAGATTTTTTCATACAATTTTTTTCCCGCTAACTCCCGTTCCCGTGGGAATTTTGCAATATCCTGTTGTAACTAAGCTTTAAGTTTACTAAGGTACCTGCATGCCAAATTTCAAGCGTCTATCTTACGCGGTTTAGATTTTTTCATACAAATGTTTTTTCCCGCTAACTCCCGTTCCCGTGGGAATTTTGCAATATCCTGTTGTAACTAAGCTTTAAGTTTACTAAGGTACCTGCATGCCAGATTTCAAGCGTCTAACTTAAGCGGTTTAGATTTTTCATACAAATGTTTTTTCCCGCTAACTCCCGTTCCCGTGGGAATTTTGCAATATCCTGTTGTAACTAAGCTTTATGTTTACTAAGGTACCTGCATGCCAAATTTCAAGCGTCTAACTTAAGCGGTTTAGATTTTTCATACAAAAGGATTTTCCCGCTAATTCCCGTTCCCGTGGGAATTCCTAAGTATCCTATAACCTGCCCAGGAGTATGAAGAATAATTGTACCAAGTTTCGTTAAAATCCGTCGAGCAGTTTTTGTTTCTATAAGGAACATACAGACAGACAGACAGACAAAAATTTTACTGATTGCATTTTTGGCATCAGTATCGATCACTAATCACCCCCTGATAGTTATTTTGAAAATATATTTCATGTACAGAATTGACCTCTCTACAGATTTATTATAAGTATAGATTAAAACGTTAGAACTTTTCCTGTAAGCCAGATATTGATTTTGCTTGTAGATGTAGCGTAATGGGTCAAGCTGTAAATTCGGTCTATTCCACTTTGATCATCTGGATTTGATCACTCAGGTGATCAAAGTGGACTCCAGGCGACACTTTGGTGTCCTTTGATCACCCATGCATAAGATCACCTAAAGCCTAGTCCGTGAGCACGTAGAATTTTGTCCAATGACCCCAAGCTATCCATCCTTATCGCTCGCGCGTAATTATGTTGCTGTCGCGCTCGCACACTCACTGCGGGCGCCCGTCGGCCCCGTCGCACAAGCGCTTGTACTCCACTTTGATCACCTGGGTAATCAAATCCAAGTTAACAAAGGTGGAATAGACCGTAAATCCTAGCTACACAGGAATTGCAGTGAAGGCAAAGATCCCGACTGAAGAATATAGAAGACTCTAGCCACTCTAGAATTTCAGTAGACAGTGACGATGCAGCAGAACCTAAAGCTTAATATAACCAATAAATTCTATGCTATAAGAGGTTCACAAGGTGGACCGACAACATCATAAACTTAGCAGCAAGGCGCTGGATGCAGGCTGCTACCATTATATTATCTGTGCTGCTACCAACCGGTCAATATGGAAATCATTGGGGGATGAAATGATGATGATGATATGTTTAGTGCGATCAATGATGTTACTCGTAGGTACTTAAGCCTAAAAAAAGTTCTATGTGGCACATTATAAATATTATAATGGAAGGAGACTCCAAAGTTTCCCTGTCCCGACATCGCAACTCAAATTAGCCATTTGAATCGGCAACGTTCCGTTCCACGCACACACTCAGACATAAACGTTCACTGATGTCTCATTTTCTAAATTTGTTACGAAAAGATAAATCTCCACGCCTCTCCGGTCTCGTTAACTAAATCTCTCTGCCCCGTAATCATTCACCGCAAAGAAAAAAATGGAAACAAACATGAAAAGAACTGTCGCACCGCTGAAATTTAGTAAGTGGTTTGAGCTCATTAAAAAGCTGTAAAATTCTATTACAAGAGTGAATCCGAACTCAATTGTATGCGCGGCAAAATTATCGTTCCGTTTTCGAAATTAACTGTCAACGAAATTTCTGCTCTACCCTCCTATTAATAAAGACTGTAGTTTGTAGATTACGTCGGTATCCTTCCGTTTGGCCAAATTACTTTTCGCCAAATTTCACTTCGCAAACAACTTATCGCCAAAGTTTCATTTCCCAAATGAACTTTTAGCAATTGTATTTTTTGCAACTAATTCATTTGGACAAATTATCATTTGGCCAAATTTTACTTGGCAATTGTTTATATAGCAAATGTTTTATTTTGCCAAATATTATATCCCAAATAATTTGTTTGGTCAAATCGACACTTCACATACTTATCCACAAATCAAACCATAAGGCAGAGGCAGATGATCATGGTTTTCACAAGAATGTTATGTAAAACAAAGAGATTGCAGAAAATAGTATGGTTGCAGAAAGTAGGTATTGCAGAAAATAGTAGGTTAGGTTAGGTTAGAACAGTGACCCTTAACGCGCGAAGGCGAGCGAAGCGTGCCGCGGCAGCGGCCGCCGAGCGCTAGAATCACCTCTATTGTTAATGAATCATTTGGAAATTTCGATAAAAAGAATGAAATATGAAAAATTAATATAGAACAAATTTAATATTAACTACCCACTAAACAAAATAATAACCACTTGTTAATTTGTACTCCATTCTATGCACCAATCAAATTATTTTGTAAATATACATATATATATACGATACACTATCGTGAAATATTTTTGCCAAATGAAACATTTGCCAAAACATACTTTGCCAAACAATAATTTGCTAAACAATAATATGCCAAAAACGGCATTTGCGAATTAAAAGTTTGCTATAAGTTGTTTTGCCAAATGAGAATTTGCCAAATGAAAATTTGCGAAACGTTGTTTGCGATGTGATAATTTGGGAAACGTTTTTTGGCCAAACATTAGTAATCCGATTACGTCAGATCAGCCATGTTTTTTTTTTCGACAAAATGCGCGGGAAACAAAGACATGCCCCGTTGACAAGTGAGGATAAATTGACATTAATTGCTTTACACTGGTCGGAGCGTTTGCTAGTTTCGATGCTTGTTTTCGTCACTCGACATTAGACTATTTCTGTCGCTAATTAATTTACTTGCTGCGTTATTGCAAGCGATTTGATGAATAGCGCTTGATTAAAGATTCGATTCTAATAAGAACAGAGTTGCTATCCGATATTGAATGGAATCTTTGTTCAACCGCTTTTGAAGTGTTAACCGTTCCATAATGATTAGAACTTGTAACAAGAGGCTTTGTTTCAAATTAAACTTTATCACGTTACACGTCTTAGGCTAAAACGCTTACAATTTCATAAAATCTAAAACCCATCATGTAGTTTTCTGAATAATTAAAAATAAAATACTTAAATAAAATCATAAATGGAGTATTTAGTCGTCGTGACTTGTTAATGTAGCTTTTTATGTCGTAGAGTTATCATTAAGTAAATATTGACGACGCGTGTCCGTCCTTGGGTTAGAATCAACAAAACGAAGAAGCTTCAGAAGAAATTACCTATTTTCAAGAATATTATAGTAATTGAGTAGGTATACTTAACTGTAAAATCAGATCATTACTAATTGCTTCAAACTACGAATAACATCAATGTCTCCATCAGATTGGCACTGGCCGGATACAATTTTTTACATCTCAAAAACATTTTCAAAACGGTTAAATGTGACACGCACACTCATTATATCATTAAAACTGAAATACAACCCGTTCAGACATTATGTTCTTTGTAATTTCTTTAACGATCGCCGGATAGCTAATAAATCTTCAACACATTCGTCTCTGCGTACAAACGTGTTTTTCGGTCAGTAACACTAATTTGTGATGACTATAAACTCTAATGCCTTCGTCATAAAGCCCCCACCGTTTTAAAAAAGTAGTTTTGACAGTTATTTTCGCGGGCTCATTAGGGCGCGTTCACATTGTAAAGTGGCGCTGGCGTCTCTTGAAATACAATATGGCGGTGTCGGTAGCGGAATGACATGTTGATATATTACGCCTAATTACTCATGGCGGGGAGGTGTTTATTGAAAATAGCTTTTAGGTGATGATGTGCTGTGTCCGCTTCCATTTTGAAGAGCGGATTGTCTGGAATGACTTCCGCGGTGCGCGGCCCATTCAGTATCGGGACTCAATGATTGAAAGCCATTAAGATGGTATTATTATTAGAACAATACGAAGTTTTAAATGAGAATGGAACTGAAACAGTCTATGACAAAAGATTTTATGTCAATTTTTTAGATCCATAATTATTTTTTCTTGATTGTAGTGAACTTAGGCGTTTCTGAATTGGAATTTTCAGTTGGGGCGCGGTGCTTACCTTTTACTCATATGAATTTATAAGAAAAGTTGATAAAAAAATAAAAGCTTAGAACGCTAAGCTGATGATCACGCTCCAGCTGGAAATCGCAATACAGAATCCGGACCTTAGGGTCAAAAGCCCGGAAAAAGAAATGGATCGCAAACTCTCAACAGAGGAGCGAATTACGGAACTAAACTCGATTCAAGATTAAACGTTAATTTGCGGCTTTTGATTGCTGCAATTTCAATAGATAAACCATTACTAATCGAGTAATACTAATTATTTAACGCGTTAATCTGTACTAATATTATAAATGCGAAAGTAACTCTGTCAGTCTCTCTTTCACGCCTAAACCACTGAACCGATTTTGATGAAAGTTTGAGTCCCGGGAAAGGACATAGGATAGTTTTTATCCCGGTTTTTGAAACAGGGACGCGCGCGATAAAGTTTTTTTGTGACTGACAAAATTCCACGCGGGCGAAGCCGCGGATGGAAAGCTAGTTTATAATATGGACCTAAGCTTGGAAGATTTCCTCTAAAAACTTGTAACCCAAGTATTTTTCTTCCAGGATCGTCATCTCGCGGGAAGCGCGCGCGCACCGCGTTCAGCGCTCAGCAGATCAAGAGCTTGGAGGCCGAGTTTGAGAAGAACCGGTACTTGTCCGTCGCTGCAAGAGGCCGCCTAGCCAGGCAGCTGAGGCTCACCGAGACTCAGGTAAGGCAATATTGGAAATTTAATTTATGGAGAGAGCTAACTTTCGAGGGAAGCTGATTTATAGACAGATTAGCTAGGCTCGTGTTAACGGATTACCAGTAGGCTTACATACGGCAAAATAGGCTTTAATTAGTAAAATGTAAACGAGGGGCATGGGTGAATTTCAATAATTTAGATCATTATTCAAATTATTTTTTCAGACCGTTTTTCTTCTCGATTACTTACTTGAAAGTTGGTCTATTTCCTGTTACGACCTTTCATCCCGTATAATTTTAGCGAAAAATTCCCGATGATTTTCAAATAAACTTTTTTGCAAATTCCACTTTTATTTCGTTGATTTGATGATACATGATTCATTAAAAGCAGCGTTCCTTTTACCTACATTTATTTTTATTTCAGATAAAAATATGGTTTCAAAACCGGCGAACGAAATGGAAACGGAAGTACACCAACGACGTCGAGCTCCTAGCACAGCAATACTACAGCAGCTTAGGAATCGTCGCCCCTAGGCCGATGTTCGTCGGAGACCGCCTTTGGATTTTCAACTACCCTAACCGTCTCCCACCAACTCAACAACAGCAATGGATGAAATCTCTGACCAATATCTCAAATACACACAACCCCCTAATAGAAAGAAATGTTTTCCGAACAATGCCTAAACCGGACATGCCGCCTTTTTTGATTCCACCTCCTTCCACGTACCCGAACGAAAGAGTTTTTCACGATCGAAATTTGAATATGACAGGAAACGTCAAAATTCCCGCGCAAAATCGCCTGGTGCCGCGAGAAGTCTACAACAACATGGCGACCACGCAAAGGAATATGGATTTGTACAGAAATAATATTTTAAGTCATAATAGCCCGCCGCAAGAGGCAAATGTGGACCATTTGAGAAGGCTGGAGGAAAACTTTAGTATTTAAGTCGAACTGCGAGATTCTAGTCTAGTTGTGTAGATAGATACCGACATTTTATTATTTAAATTGACCAAAGATTTTTACCTGAATAAATTTTATCATACAATTTGATTTGTTTGTTCTTCCTATAGCGTAAAGGGTAACATTGTATAGATCTTGCCATCCACGAAGACGCGCCCCACAATTCTTCCGCTAATGTTTGAGTGTTATCGGTACACGCTGAATTATCCATGAGTGCACACGCACACTACAATAATGCCGCTCGGATTGCTCGGATCAAACTCCCCGCACCCCGCGCGACCGAGACCAAACATTGGTGGGGCGCGTCCGAGTGGATCAAACGATCGATACAAATGACAGCACAGAACTCACTACTAACAAATTAATAAGTTTTAAAAAATCCTTGACACTTCCAGAGAGTGAGGAATCTTCTTCAAGTGGCAAAGAAGGAAAAATGTTAGGACAATTCTTTTGAAAAACCGTCGGTTGAAACGTTTGGCTGTTAGTAAACACACAAGGGTTAAAATGTTAAAGTCTAAAATAAAACGAGCTCAAAGTTTAAATACATAATTTATTACTATGGTACAACATGTTCCGAAGGATTTGCCGATTCATACAGCAATATTAAAAACAATTTTAGGTAACCAAACATTTCATCCGTAATGGAGCCAAAGTTTTAAACGCCTTTCTATTTTTAATGATTTCTTATTCTTAATAATTAAAATTTTCTTGATGTCCACGCTTTATTTTACATTCAAGGTTTCGGCATATTCATAAGTTGCATTTTCGTCGAAATTTCCTAAACGTCCCTTACCACGCATACAAAACACTGCCATAAGTTTTCAATATAAACATAAAAAATAACAAATGTAGATTTTTCACTCTCATTTTAACACTTTGCTAAAAGACAGTTGCTTTGTTTACGCTTTTTAATGATTTAACGCGTTTGAATGTTTTTTTAATGCTCGAATCAGGCAATGATTATTGTCTACAAATTGTGTTAGAACCTTTTTTTATATTTAAAAACTTTATAAAAATAAAAAAAGTGGCCAGGCTTTTAGATATTGCACTAAAAAGTTTAACGTTGAACATTGCCATGTCGTAGAGCAACTGTCTCGATACTAGAGTGGCAACACCGTAGGAAATGCACTGTATTGTTCTATTTTGCTTTACATATAGAATGTGTGGGTGTATATGCTATGCCCAGGCTTTGCTTACAAGTCCATTTTGACACTTCACTTTACTGCTGCGCTTCACAGAGCTGATTCTTGCTACCTGCAAAAAACAGAATAATAAAGTCAATATATTGAGCGTAGTGAACACAATGCAGAGGTGTAGTAAGGGGACTTTATAATATTAGAGAAAACTATACAGGGTGAAAACGATAAGTGATCTCACTCGATTATTTGCAAACTATACAGTATACAAGGTATCGAAAAACGGGTTACTGACCCTGAAAGTGCTTCACGAGCTCTATAAAACGGTAATAGGTTAGGTTAGCTTCCATACGTTTAGTACAGCCACACAAAAATATTTAAAACTATTAAGATTTCGCAAAGCTGGTGATCCTGGGCCAGCCGTGTCCTGTGACGTACGTGGCCAGCCGTGTCCTGTAAAGCAACCACCCAGCCAGCCGTGCCCACTGTACCCTGTAAAGTGACACGAATCTGGCCAGCTGTGCCCTGTAAAGCGCCTGGCCATCTGTGCTCTGTAACGCATGCCTCTAGCCGGCTGTGCTCTATAACGCACCTGGCTAGCTGTGTCCTGTGACGCACCTGGCCAGCTGTCCCTGTGACGCGCCTGGCCAGCTGTCCCTGTGACGCACCTGGCTAGCTGTGTCCTGTGACGCACCTGGCTAGCTGTCGTCCTGCAGCGTGGTGAAGCGGTTGCCGAGCGCGAGCGGCTGGCGCGCGTGGTGGGCGGGCGCGGGCGAGGCGCCGGCGGTGCTGTGACGCGCCTGGCGAGCTGTGTCCTGTGACGCACCTGGCTAGCTGTGTCCTGTGACGCACCTGGCTAGCTGTCGTCCTGCAGCGTGGTGAAGCGGTTGCCGAGCGCGAGCGGCTGGCGCGCGTGGTGGGCGGGCGCGGGCGAGGCGCCGGCGGTGCTGTGACGCGCCTGGCGAGCTGTGTCCTGTGACGCACCTGGCTAGCTGTCGTCCTGTGACGCACCTGGCTAGCTGTCGTCCTGCAGCGTGGTGAAGCGGTTGCCGAGCGCGAGCGGCTGGCGCGCGTGGTGGGCGGGCGCGGGCGAGGCGCCGGCGGTGCTGTGACGCGCCTGGCGAGCTGTGTCCTGTGACGCACCTGGCTAGCTGTGTCCTGTGACGCACCAGGCTAGCTGTGTCCTGTGACGCACCTGGCTAGCTGTGTCCTGTGACGCACCAGGCTAGCTGTGTCCTGTGACGCACCTGGCTAGCTGTGTCCTGTGACGCACCTGGCTAGCTGTCGTCCTGCAGCGTGGTGAAGCGGTTGCCGAGCGCGAGCGGCTGGCGCGCGTGGTGGGCGGGCGCGGGCGAGGCGCCGGCGGTGCTGTGACGCGCCTGGCGAGCTGTGTCCTGTGACGCACCTGGCTAGCTGTGTCATGTGACGCACCTGGCTAGCTGTCGTCCTGCAGCGTGGTGAAGCGGTTGCCGAGCGCGAGCGGCTGGCGCGCGTGGTGGGCGGGCGCGGGCGAGGCGCCGGCGGTGCTGTGACGCGCCTGGCGAGCTGTGTCCTGTGACGCACCTGGCTAGCTGTGTCCTGTGACGCACCTGGCTAGCTGTCGTCCTGCAGCGTGGTGAAGCGGTTGCCGAGCGCGAGCGGCTGGCGCGCGTGGTGGGCGGGCGCGGGCGAGGCGCCGGCGGTGCTGTGACGCGCCTGGCGAGCTGTGTCCTGTGACGCACCTGGCTAGCTGTGTCCTGTGACGCACCAGGCTAGCTGTGTCCTGTGACGCACCTGGCTAGCTGTGTCCTGTGACGCACCAGGCTAGCTGTGTCCTGTGACGCACCTGGCTAGCTGTGTCCTGTGACGCACCTGGCTAGCTGTCGTCCTGCAGCGTGGTGAAGCGGTTGCCGAGCGCGAGCGGCTGGCGCGCGTGGTGGGCGGGCGCGGGCGAGGCGCCGGCGGTGCTGTGACGCGCCTGGCGAGCTGTGTCCTGTGACGCACCTGGCTAGCTGTGTCCTGTGACGCACCTGGCTAGCTGTCGTCCTGCAGCGTGGTGAAGCGGTTGCCGAGCGCGAGCGGCTGGCGCGCGTGGTGGGCGGGCGCGGGCGAGGCGCCGGCGGTGCTGTGACGCACCAGGCTAGCTGTGTCCTGTGACGCACCTGGCGAGCTGTGTCCTGTGACGCACCTGGCTAGCTGTGTCCTGTGACGCACCTGGCTAGCTGTGTCCTGTGACGCGGCAGGCGAGCTGTGTCCTGTGACGCACCTGGCTAGCTGTGTCCTGTGACGCACCTGGCTAGCTGTGTCCTGTGACGCACCTGGCTAGCTGTGTCCTGTGACGCACCTGGCTAGCTGTCGTCCTGCAGCGTGGTGAAGCGGTTGCCGAGAGCGGTTGCCGAGCGCGAGCGGCTGGCGCGCGTGGTGGGCGGGCGCGGGCGAGGCGCCGGCGGTGCTGTGACGCGCCTGGCGAGCTGTGTCCTGTGACGCACCTGGCTAGCTGTCGTCCTGTGACGCACCTGGCTAGCTGTCGTCCTGCAGCGTGGTGAAGCGGTTGCCGAGCGCGAGCGGCTGGCGCGCGTGGTGGGCGGGCGCGGGCGAGGCGCCGGCGGTGCTGTGACGCGCCTGGCGAGCTGTGTCCTGTGACGCACCTGGCTAGCTGTCGTCCTGTGACGCACCTGGCTAGCTGTCGTCCTGCAGCGTGGTGAAGCGGTTGCCGAGCGCGAGCGGCTGGCGCGCGTGGTGGGCGGGCGCGGGCGAGGCGCCGGCGGTGCTGTGACGCGCCTGGCGAGCTGTGTCCTGTGACGCACCTGGCTAGCTGTCGTCCTGTGACGCACCTGGCTAGCTGTCGTCCTGCAGCGTGGTGAAGCGGTTGCCGAGCGCGAGCGGCTGGCGCGCGTGGTGGGCGGGCGCGGGCGAGGCGCCGGCGGTGCTGTGACGCGCCTGGCGAGCTGTGTCCTGTGACGCACCTGGCTAGCTGTCGTCCTGTGACGCACCTGGCTAGCTGTCGTCCTGCAGCGTGGTGAAGCGGTTGCCGAGCGCGAGCGGCTGGCGCGCGTGGTGGGCGGGCGCGGGCGAGGCGCCGGCGGTGCTGTGACGCGCCCGGCGAGCTGTGTCCTGTGACGCACCTGGCTAGCTGTGTCCTGTGACGCACCTGGCTAGCTGTGTCCTGTGACGCACCAGGCTAGCTGTGTCCTGTGACGCACCTGGCTAGCTGTCGTCCTGCAGCGTGGTGAAGCGGTTGCCGAGCGCGAGCGGCTGGCGCGCGTGGTGGGCGGGCGCGGGCGAGGCGCCGGCGGTGCTCCAGCCGCCGCGCTTGGCCCCGGGGCCGGCGCCGAGCACCGGGAAGGTATCGTCGTTGTGGATGTCCGGCGCGTGCTTCTGGAATGGGAGAATAGAGTGCGTTAAAAAAGGATAAATACATTGAGACAGCATCAGTATCTCTGTAAGTCAAAGCGAGACACACGCGGACAGCAAACGGGAGTACCCGCGTCGAATGTCCGGAGCGGGCATCCGTTCCAGTTTTAGCGTAGGCCTAAACTCTGATTTTTAATTCGACGGAATTTTGACATTTCCGAAGTGTTGCCAACATTGAAACATTCCCACTAAGGATGGAGAGCATTTTCACAAATTAAAAAATAATCCTTTCTTGAATTTAAGGTTTCACTTAAAAAACTAAGGCTTTAAGCCTTAGTTTGTGATCATTTCAAAATGGTTATTTGAATTTTTATTATCATATATTTTAGAAGTTACAAAAAAAATTGGTAAATTATTTTTCTATTACTGGACTCCCTGGCCAATAATCCATGGGTTACAAACCTTTTTTATGAAAATCCTTTATTTAATAAAATCTTAGCTTCATAAAATAATCAATTTAACAAGATGCCAATTTTATAATCCAAGTTGATTATGATGACGATAATGATGATTGATGATCAATACATATTTTCGTTTATGTTAATATGTTGTTTTACTGTGTTAAAAAACACGTTTTTTTTTCTATTTAATCTCTAAAATGTACATAATAATTACAATTAGTGTACATTGAATTCACGAAACAAACAATAGTTCATTCTTGTAAGTTGTAGTTGATGAAATTTCATTTCATATTATTTATTAATAATTCAAAGCAAAAAAGGCTTATTACATCTGAATTGTCAAAAAATGACAGCTGTCAGAATTCCGTCGAATTAAAAATCGGACTATAGTTAGATTATGCCAGCGGTACACTATGCGCAAAATTGGTCAGAATACATAGATAGTGTTTACTAAACACACACTTCATTTCGTTTCGCCATGCCTCGCTCGACTTCCGAAAATTGTCGGCAAATGCGCCAAAGCCAAAGGCTTCGAGGTGCTGCGAAATTGACAACATTTCAAAATTAACAAGACCCTAAAACAAAAATACCATTTCTTTATTTTCCTGTCCTGAGTACTAATATATTTTTTTCATATTTTTTTATTGCTTTATTTCTGAGAAAAAAAATAAAAACGAAAAAATATGTGATGACGTCACTTATACGGTTGAATGAGATAGTTACCTTTGCCTACGCATTCACGTTTTTGTTGAAAAAAAAAAGTATTAACAAAATAGAATAAATCCCCTTTATTATCTAACGAAATTAACCATTCGTACTTGTTTATGTTCTCCACTTCAAGTGACATTGACATATTTGTTTACTGAGTGACTTTTGAGTCGTATTTTGTCAACAAAATGAATCCTAATGAAGCGTGGATGCCAATGAAGGATCCGAAATATTGTTTCTTACCAACCTGCAAAAACTGTTCAAGAGATCATCAGAAAGCATTTTTTGCGGTGCCTAGCTCCGCAAAACAAGAGTGGTGCAATGCTGTGGGTATTACATGCCCTAAACGCGTTTTATATATATGCGAAGATCACCTCAATGTATGTAACTACATTTTTAAATGATATTATTTTAACATTTCTATTAGTTGTGTTTGTGACACACTGATATGTTTATTATTTTTTTAGTTGGAGGAAGATGTGGAGAACTATAGGTATTGGAAGACAATGAAAGTGCGACCAAAGTTAAAGTCTCGGCTACCAGAATCTCTTAGAATAACGCTTTCAACGGATCATCAAAAAATTTGTGAACCTAGACCAAGCACATCTTCTGCATCATCTACACAATCGAATATAGGGGCATTTTATAATAATCCCTTAATAACTAAAGCCAGCAAAGCAGTACAAGTGAAGCCAAAAACATCAGATCGAACTACTTATTGTGCCATTTACAAAAAGAAAGAACAGAAACCAGAAGTGTTTGAAGAAGATTATGAGATGGAAGAAGTTTTACCTTCAACTCAAGGAAGCACCACCTCTGCTGAAATCTCAGAAACTTCATCTGTGGTTGTCACTAAAACTACAAGACAGGGTAGAAACTTTATGCTTAACCTGATTGAGAAAAAACCACAAAACTACATAGGTTTGCCAAAGAATTATTATTGGTTGATTGAATATTTAGAATTAAATCTAAAAATAAAATCCTTTCATATAATAATCACATTATATAAAATTAAAAATAGCACACCCTTTTATCAAATTTCAGGCATGTTTGAAGTGTCACTAACCACATTATGGAGAATTTTTTTGAAGACATTGTGTACTTTATCTAAGTTCTTTAAACAATTAATATTTTCTCCACGTGTTTATGAAGTCAAAAGAAACTTGCCAGCCTCCTTCAAAACAAATAAAGAATATTCAAATGTTTTTTGCATTATCGATTGCTTTGAAATAGAAATTGAAAAACCATCAAATCCCATTGTCTCTAACATGGTCACAGTACAAAAATGCTAACACTTTAAAATATTTGATATCCGTAACACCTGATGGTTTTGTTAACTTTGTATCTGTTGGCTTCGGTGGACGTATATCTGATGCTAGGGTGATAAGAAGAGTGAGGCAGTTTAAATTATTGAAACCACATTCTGTAATAAATAATAAATTAATTCAACATGCAGATGATGCAGTTATTGTGGCATGTGGATTGATAAATTTACACAGCTCTATTATTAAGAATTAATTAGCTTTTAAATTTTGCTTGTCACATATCGTTAAAATTAAAGCCTATAATGTTATTCTGATGTATAAACAAAAATGCAGTAGTTTCATCAAAATCCGTTCAGTACTTTTTGCATGAAAGTGTAACAAATATACATCCTTACAAACTTTCACATTTGTTATATAAAGTAGGATTAATAATATTAAGTTTATAATATAATAGGATGAATAAAAGACTCAAATATACAAAATTATAAATGTTTTATTTTGCACTTTGTAAAATAGTCTTAAAAATAAATTGTTTCCAAAACTCTTCAGCAGCATTTAATAAAGCCATCACATACATCTCATCATACTCCACCCAGTACTTGTGTTTTAGTTTTGTCTCTTCAAAACTAGGATCGGCAACACAAAACAGTCCTTTTGTTTTTTTTGCAGCATGCATTTGGACCATTATCTGGGCTTTATATTTTTCATGTAATATCCCGTCTCTTACATAACTTTTCATAGTTTTGTCACTCATAGGGCATTTTATTTCTATGACAAAATCAGAACAAATCCCGTCAGGTGAAACTCCAATAATTGGGGAAATTAAAATCAATCCTGTATGTTGAATTACTCCATAGTCTTTTTCTAACTCATTGATTACTACTTTTTCTAACAACTTGCCCCTTTTGATTGCTTTTGTCTCCGGCACCTTGTATCCACCTAGTATGCTTTGTACTAACGCACCGTTCTCTGTTTTGCAGTGAATGGCTTCATAAATTCTGGACCCTGTCACTCTGCCTTGACGCATAGAATGCCACAGTTTTGATTCTGCTTGAGCTTTTGTAGCTTCAGCAATGCTTTTAACCACATCTTCAGTTAATGTTGTGGCACAAAATGATTTTAAATTGTCATAACTGTGATCATAAAATTGGTGGACAAACTGCAGCACCAAATTGAATACCGTAAAGTCATTTAATGTGGGCTGTTGATTCCCACAGTAATTTAAAATCATTCCAGTAGTCAGTTTTCGCCTCTTGCATTCTTCAGAGAACATAGACAGATTGACACTTATGTTTAGATTGTCCGGATTTTTTTTCTTTTTGCCTATGTTTTTGGCTAAGATGAACTGCTGGTCACCTACAGCTCCAGCAAGTTTTGGTTTACTCCAATAGCATGTTGTTGATGTAGTAGAAGGTTCATCAGACCTTTTTATAAGCCAAATGGCAAAACAGATTGCATGTTTGCATCCTCCTGCAGAAGCTGCACAGTCGTTGCATTCTACCGTGACTATCTTTTCGGCAGATTCGTCAATGACAGCTGAAACTTGGTACAACTTCGCTTTCACTTTATGTTCGGGTGTTACCCTGCATTTAACGGTGCATGAGTTTCCTTCTCTCTTGATTTCTACATATCCTACGGCTGTGTCGACATAGGCTTCCCGTGATGCTAGTAATGCCTTAGCACTACGTATCTCTGCAACATTGTAGCATTCATTCTCGTGCATGTACTGCAATAGCATGAAATAATCGACTTTCGGCAAATTCCTGCTATCGGCAACTAAATATCCTTCCGAAACTTTCATTATGTTTTAATACAAACAGAATGAGGATAATATCACTTGGAAATATAGGAAATAATCAAAATAAATTGAAAAATTCAGACGCCAACGACTAAGTAACGAGTCTGACCACAGATTAGAGAGTATGTCTAAAGACAGATAGGAAACGGCCCTAGTATTGGTTGAACGATAAACAAACTGGTACCGAGCTAGATTGTCCAGTAGGTGGCGCTGAATACAATATGGCGTCTGACGCCCACAGATTAAATATACCTGTCATACTTTTTTATGATCCGTTCCTTTTCATGTATTGCGGTTAAAAATAAAACTATTGAAGTATCAAATGAAACTTTATTGATGAAATATAACATGAAATATTTTGTTTACGAAAATCAATAAGCATTAAAACTATTTTATTTTAAAAGATTACAGTTACTATTATGATTACAGTACATTGTTTTAGTTTTTACATAATGTAGGTACTCACGGCTTGACATTTGTATGTAACTCATACAAAATAAGTTGCGTTATGACTTATAGTAAAATAGTTTAATGTTCTCCATAAATTCACACGTTCACTCTCACTTTAGTTCTGTCGAATCCAATAGCCACTGTAAGCAGGCCAGACCTACACGTTTCTCACCACCTGTAAAATATATGAAATATTTGTAAATTTAGAGCAAAAAGATGCACATGTCACCGTAAGACTGTAATCTCCTACATTCTACACTAATATTATAGAGTACAGCCGATAAACAAGTGATCTGTCTTATCTACCATACCTACCTACTGTCTGTTTTGTTTCTAGATTTGCACTACTTTGTTAAATAAAATTAATTTACCTTGTCAAATGTGCACTTTTCAATCAATTACATGTACAGAATCTGGATTCCACCAATCTGTAATTAAATAATTAACTTTTAGGTCTTTCTATTTGATATCAATAAAGTTAGAATCATTTTGAGGGTGTTTTAAATTTTAAAGGTACTTACCAAATGTTCTTATCAACAGAAGTTGTTTTAATTGTTATCTGGGTAATTCATCCAATACAAATCTTCCTAATTTAATGCATTTATGTCACAGCATAACCTGCAAATGAAATGAGTTCATCGTTTGAATCAAGCGTTCTTGGTCTGGTTTTATTGCTTAAATAGGTTTCTTCTAAAGTTATTTGAATAGGAAGTAAAGGTTATGTATCATTTTGTACCAAATAAATATTTTTTCTTTCTTACTTTCAGCACCGGTGATTCCATAGCAAGCACTTTTATTGTAATTGCAGCTTAACACCTTATAAGTTCGAAGTTCGATATTAACCTAAAACAAATAAGTACTTAGATTCACTGTATAAAACACGTATCATTCACTGTGTCCTGCAATGTACCTACGTGTATTGTATTTTGGGTCCAAACTCCAAAGTATGTTGTTACTCCATGAAACGATCCATATTTAGTTTCCATTGATTTAAATAGAGTTATGAATGATATTGTAATGAAGATTTAATCCTTTGTGTGGTTCAATACTTGATAAAACATGATGTTGCTGCAAGCTGCAATAACCTTTCTCGAGTCTTACTTTAGAGAAATTTCTTCTTAAACAAACATCAATCCAACAGGCAATCCATGCACATGTAGTTCTTATTAATTAATAATGAATATAATGATTGAGCAATAATTATTGATTTTAATTAGATAAAATTTGTAGAAAAACACGTTTTTTCGATGAAAATTTTTGACGTTTATTTTTTTTTAAATGTCACAGTTGTAGACTTGAGACGGAACTAAAGTGATTAAAGTGAAAATTACGACTTTGTATTAATATACTTTTAAATAATCATTTCATTTATAGAATGCAAATAGATTCAATAAAATAATTTATAAATAAAAGTTGAGTTGTAATTCGAAAATGTTTACTAACTTGATTCCAGACACGCAAAAGACCATTGTCGCATACAAAGGACAACTATAATAAAAGTCACTTCCTCTCGGAACTGTCAAAAAAATTCACTCTCTATGGAGCTGTCAAACTCTATGGCGTTTCCACCCCGTGAGTCTGACAGCCAATCATGAATGACATTGACAATGACATATCACAACTTTCTTTTTGTCGGTCAGAGTATAGCAAAGGCATCACCTGCGTTCAACCGTATGTATGACGTCATTTGGCGCTTACGTCTGTTTGGAATGTACCGAACTTCTAAATAGAATTTAATAATGAAAAGTACCTACATTATTTTGCAAAATGAAAAAATATGGGTGTCCTAGTTTTGTATCTACTTTCATTTAAAAGAATAAAACATGCATGTTAAAAATATGAAATGTTGTCAATTCTCTCGGCTAACTTCGTTTCGCATTGAGACATTCATCCTTAGAAATTTGAACTTTATTATAATGATCGGGAGTGCAAAACACAATAGTACTCTCCACCAAAAGACTAGGTTCCTCACGCATTTCGTATTTCGATTAACTTCTTCAAAGATTCCATCGAAACGCCGAAACGAGTAGTCTAAGCGGAGCGGAATAATGAAATCTGATCGGTTATTCAAAACACTTATCCGCTCCTTGGTGGAAACCGGGCCTAATGCCGGTAATAGATTAGGTCCCATGAAGAGAAACAGGCAGTATTGATGATGAACTTACTGCCTGGTGACGGCGCAGCGGCTCGACGGGACGATTACGCTGCGCGGGCGCGACGTACGCGGCCGGCTTCACCTCGCGCCGCGGCGGCTCCTCCACGGGCGGCGGCGTACGTAGACAGCAATAGACTGACAGCTGCCAGCAATAGACTGACAACTGACAGCTGACAGCTAAGACCCGGTAGAGATAACTGCGCACCTGGCAGCCGTGACGTGACATTGACGCTCTGATACGGACGGGGAGAACGCGGATAAGTGGGAGGCAGAGTCGCATTCCAGCGAGATGCGCAGTTAGCTCGATCGTATTGTACATACATCTCCTCTCCTCTCATCTCCGCTCCGCTTTGGTAAAAACCGGGCCTAAGTATCCTAAACTAGCTATTCTAAAGGGGAAACCTTAACGGTAAGAGTGTGTACGTGACCAATCCGAGCGTCATTGTTGGCATTGGCAGCGTTGCAATTGGATAGTTGTCCGCGTTGAACTGACGCTCGGATTGGTCGGATCATCAATAAAGTGGAAACTTTAGGCTGGCTTTAGAGTCGCGCTGACCGCACGCTTACGGTCGGCGCTGACAGTTCAATATGTATGTAATTGAAGGGAACGTTCCTGAGTGACGCTGATCGCTCGGCGCCGACGCTTCATACATTTCGGCTCTCAGCGCTGACGGTCAGCTGAAAACCAACCTTAGAGGTAGAGTACTTACTGCCTGGTGACGACGCAGCGGCTCGACGGGACGATTACGCTGCGCGGGCGCGACGTACGCGGCCGGCTTCACCTCGCGCCGCGGCGGCTCCTCCACGGGCGGCGGCGGCGGCGGCGGCTCCACCTCCACCTGCGAAACAAACATAATAGCTTTCGTTAATTGTGAAAAGTCTAAAACGTTATAATAACGGTATAGTTATAGTCAATAAGCTGCTGTCATAGAAACGTCAGATTAGAAGACGCGCGTGGACACAGATAATTATCTGTGCGCGTGGACGACTCCCCGCGCTTTTGTGCTAAGTGATGAATTGTATTTTAAAATGAAGCAATATAATGTGAAAGTTAAGTATCCAGTGTTCTATTTATGATAATAGATCTATTGGCTCCTAACACTTTAATAGGCTAGTTTCCTAAAAAAAATTTTTTAGTCCGTCATGTTTAACATCAAAAAATATTGGACACATATATTTTTATTTGTCAATCTAACAAATAATTACATTTATTTATTTATTTATTAGGTACACCAACAAAGTCACATACATAATATTCATACATTTTAACATGGTTTAACACATGATACGTATATGACCTCAATTACATAGTTATGGTGCGTTGAAGTTCCGCACGACGTCACAACGTGCGGCACTTTTATGCAAGCATTGACGTCACGGGCCTCTTCTTATGAACTTTGGCGCGCTTTATCTCTTTAAATTTTCATTAGTTTGAAAAAGTGAAAAATACGTGTAGAGTATTTTTTGATAAGTTAACTGACGGACTAATTAAAACTCTTGCTTTTTGACCCAGGAAACATCCCAATCCCAACTAATATTATAAATGCGAAAGTAACTCTGTCTGTCTGTCTGTCTGTCTGTCTGTCTGTCTGTCTGTTACGCTTTCCCGCCTAAACCTCGCAACCGATTTTGATGAAATTTGGCATAGAGATAGTTTGAGTCCCGGGAAAGAACATAGGATAGTTTTTATCCCGGTTTTTGAAACAGGGACGCGCGCGATAAAGTTTTTCTGTGACAGACAAAATTCCACGCGGGCGAAGCCGCGGGCGGAAAGCTATTCTAGATATTTTAACCGGCAAACAGAGGTGACTGAGTTTGTTGCGACGCTTCTTCTCAGCCCTTGCCAAATGCCCGAAACACTGGTAGGATACGACCGACAACATCATACAGGTAGCAGGAAGACGCTGGACGCAGGCCGCTACCAACCGGGCAACATGGAATGCATTGGGGATTGGAGAGAAGGATTTTTGTTTTACTTTACAATATCATTTTCAAAATAGTAGTCCTGTGCACATGTTGCTTAAATTTTGAGGTTGCTTGGGAGCCATCTGCGCTCTCCTATTGCCCAGGGACAAACTTGACCTTCACTGGTTGGGTTTATTGGCGGTCTAGCTGTAGATCCTGGTTACACAGGAGTTGCAGCGGTGGGACTCGGGCGCTCCGTTGCCGCCTTGCAACACCTGGATCTTGAGCCCCGTGTAGTCTTGGCACTTGGGTGTCACGGACTTTACGCTGACTGTACTAATGTGGCGTCATCTATCGACAACTGCAGTCATCAACCAATAGATAGCGCTGACACCTACCTTACTATGGCACACGCCACCGTACGTAAAATCCTGCATCGCGGCATCAAAGTTCTGCGCTCTGACTGAGTATAAAGTCCGGTCACCGAGCAGATAGAATTTCGTCTAATGACCCCAAGCTACCCGTCCTTATCGCTCGCGCGTAATTATATTGCTGTCGCGACTGTGCGACGGGCGGCCGCAGTGAGTGTGCGAGCGCAACAGCAACATAATTACGCGCGAGCGATAAGGACGGGTAGCTTGGGGTCATTGGACGAAATTCTGCGTGCTCAGCGACCGGACTTTAAATATAATAACAATAGCTACTCACAGGCTTGTTCCACGGGCCCTTGCCCTTGCCGGAGCCGTCCGGCGCGCTGTCCTCGGACTCGGAGCGGCCGCCCGACTCGGGCGCTCCGTTGCCGCCTTGCAGCACCTGAATCTTGAGCCCCGTGGAGTCTTGGCAGTTTTATGGCCACTTTGGGTGTCATGGACTTTACGCTGTCTGTACTAATGTGGCATATCGACAACTGCAGTCATCAACCAAAAGATGGCGCTGACACCTACCTTACTATGGCACACGCCACCGCGCCTACAATCCTGCATCGCGGTATCAAAGTTCTGCGCTCTGACTGAGTATAAAGTCCGGTCGCCGAGCAGATAGAATTTCGTCTAATGACCCCAAGCTATCCGTCCTTATCGCTCGCGCGTAATTATATTGCTGTCGCGACTGTGCGACGGGCGGCCGCAGTGAGTGTGCGAGCGCAACAGCAACATAATTACGCGCGAGCGATAAGGACGGGTAGCTTGGGGTCATTGGACGAAATTCTGCGTGCTCAGCGACCGGTCTTTAAATATAATAACAATAGCTACTCACCGGCTTATTCCACGGGCCCTTGCCCTTGCCGGAGCCGTCCGGCGCGCTGTCCTCGGACTCGGAGCGGCCGCCCGACTCGGGCGCTCCGTTGCCGCCTTGCAGCACCTGGGTCTTGAGTCCCGTGTAGCCTTGCCAACTTTATGGCTACTTTGGGTGTCATGGACTACTATACGCTTACTGTAGGAAACATGTGGCGACATCTATCGACAACTGCAGTTATCAACCAACAGATGGCGCTGACTACCTTACTATGGCACCCGCAACCGCGCGTAAAATCCTGCATCGCGTTATTAAAGTTCTCCGCTCTAAGTTTAAGAAAACCGAGATGGTAAATTCCAATAGTTTATTAATTACATAGGCCCTTTCCAGGGCACTTAAACACGTCCCAAATATAGCTTGCCCTACTACCACTTAGGGACAACATATGGGCTGGTGCTGAGAAGAAGTGGCGGAAGAAACTCAAGTCACCTTTGTCAGCCTCTTTTTCAATCCAATACAGTAATTTATAGCTTACATGACCCCAAGCCCGCACGTAATTATATTGCTGTAGCGACTGTGCGACGGGCGGCCGCAGTTAGTGTGCGAGCGCAACAGCAACATAATTACGCGCGAGCGATAAGGACGGGTAGCTTGGGATCATTGGACGAAATTCTGCGTGCTCAGCGACCGGACTTTAAATATAATAAAAATAGCTACTCACAGGCTTATTCCACGGGCCCTTGCCCTTGCCGGAGCCGTCCGGCGCGCTGTCCTCGGACTCGGAGCGGCCGCCCGACTCGGGCGCTCCGTTGCCGCCTTGCAGCACTTGGGTCTTGGGCCCCGTGTAGTCTTGGCAGCTTTATGGGTGTCATGGACTTAACGCTGTCTGTACTAATGTGGCGTCATCAATCGACAACTGCAGTCATCAACCAACAGATGGCGCTGACACCTACCTTACTATGGCACACGCCTCCGCGCCTGTAATCCTGCATCGCGGTATTAAAGTTCTGCGCTCTGACTGAGTATAAAATCCGGTCGCCGAGCAGATAGAATTTCGTCTAATGACCCCAAGCTACCCGTCCTTATCGCTCACGCGTAATTACATTGCTGTCGCGACTGTGCGACGGGCGGCCGCAGTGAGTGTGCGAGCGCAACAGCAACATAATTACGCGCGAGCGATAAGGACGGGTAGCTTGGGTTCATTGGACGAAATTCTGCGTGCTCAGCGACCGGTCTTTAAATATAATAACAATAGCTACTCACAGGCTTATTCCACGGCCCCTTGCCCTTGCCGGAGCCGTCCGGCGCGCTGTCCTCGGACTCGGAGCGGCCGCCCGACTCGGGCGCTCCGTTGCCGCCTTGCAGCACCTGGATCTTGAGCCCCGTGTAGTCTTGGCACCAGTGGCGTAACTATACCATCCGAGGCCGAGCAATTCTGAACATGGGGCCCTTGGCGTATCTAGGTTTATTTGGTTATCTTTCAGGGGTGCCCCGGGACCAGGCTCTGAAGCATCACGTTGCGATTTGGGTCTTGGGCTGGGGACCCTCGGGTCGGGGGCCCGTGGCATTTTGCCAGCCTTGCCACTCTATAGTTACGCCACTGCTTGACACCATTTTGGCCACTTTGGGTGTCACGGACTTTACGCTGACTGTACTAATGTGGCGACATCTATCGACAACTACAGTCATCACACAACAGATGGCGCTGACACCTACCTTACTATGGCACACGCCACCGCGCGTAACCTGCATCGCGGTATCAAAGTTCTGCGCTCTGACTGAGTATAAAGTCCGGTCGCTGAGCACGCAGAATTTCGTCCAATGACCCCAAGCTACCCGTCCTTATCGCTCGCGCGTAATTATGTTGCTGTTGCGCTCGCACACTCACTGCGGGCGCCCGTCGCACAGTCGCGACAGCAATGTAATTACGCGCGAGCGATAAAGACGGGTATCTTGGGGTCATTGGACGAAATTCTGCGTGCGTAAATATAATAACAATAGCTACTCACAGGCTTATTCCACGGGCCCTTGCCCTTGCCGGAGCCGTCCGGCGCGCTGTCCTCGGACTCGGAGCGGCCGCCCGACTCGGGCGCTCCGTTGCCGCCTTGAAGCACCTGGGTCTTGAGCCCCGTGTAGTCTTGGCACCTTTATGGGTGTCATGGACTTTACGCTGACTGTACTAATGTGGCATATCGACAACTGCAGTCATCAACCAAAAGATGGCGCTGACACCTACCTTACTATGGCACACGCCACCGTGCATGAAATCCTGCATCGCGGCATCAAAGTTCTGCGCTCTGACTGAGTATAAAGTCCGGTCGCCGAGCAGATAGAATTTCGTCCAATGACCCCAAGCTACCCGTCCTTATCGCTCGCGCGTAATGACATTGCTGTCGCGACTGTGCGACAGGCGGCCGCAGTGAGTGTGCGAGCGCAACAGCAACATAACTACACGCGAGCGATAAGGACGGGTAGCTTGGGGTCATTGGACGAAATTCTGCGTGCTCAGCGACCGGTCTTTAAATATAATAACAATAGCTACTCACAGGCTTATTCCACGGGCCCTTGCCCTTGCCTGAGCCGTCCGGCGCGCTGTCCTCGGACTCGGAGCGGCCGCCCGACTCGGGCGCTCCGTTGCCGCCTTGCAGCACTTGGATCTTGAGCCCCGTGTAGTCTTTCACAGGTTCCTCGTACTCTTTCCACTCCTCTTCTTCCTGGAAAAGAGAATATGAACGGTAAGGCCCAGAACAGACGATGAAACGCAACTGCAACTGCTAGTTACTTTTGAGTTGCATCTAAGTTTCTGCCATAGCGTCCCTTGAGAGACCACACATGACGCGACCAGTTTGAAACTTTCAGTGGTTTCTATGGTCAGTTAATAATGAGTCCATTACAGAGAGGTATTTTACTTGAGACCAGGGTTCGAGGATATATATCAAGGGATATATATCAAGATATATATCGGATATATATCCGATATATATCAAGCCGGTTTTGTTGATATATATCAACTTTTAAAATTTGTTACTGTATTTGTACTTTTTGACATAAGATTTTTATTTTTTTAGTTGATTTTGCCGTATTTCAAAGATATTTTATGTTTTTGCTTTATTTGTCTGATTTTAAGTTTTAAAAACATTAAAAACATGTTTATGTAACACATATGCAATAGTATTCATGAATAATACAATAAAATAATACTATGGCTTTCATACAAAATTGATATATACCAAAGTTGATATATATCATAAATATCCGATATTTTGATATTTATAATAAATATCGGATATTTTCGAACCCTGCTTGAGACTGCTGTGAACCATGTCAGTCATAGCGCTACAATGATCTTTGTAAAGAAAGGTCATTTAAAATGAGGTTTTAAAAACAATTATAACTCAATTTTATTCATATTTTTTTATTGAGACTAAAATCGGTGCTACAGTGGTCCAAAAAATTTAACTTTTTTATTTGATTATAATTCTATCTTTTGAAATCGCAAGTACTGGTTTACAGCTTGTTGAGAACACAACCAAGTAGATCAAGGTTTAAGTCACAGCTGAGCCAATAGGCCTATGTTCAGCAGTGGACATCCTATGGCTGAAACGATGATGATGATAAATTTTTAGTGTCAGCAAATTCACAGCTAAGTGAAAAACTTAGCACAAAATTAAATATTAATTGTATACAAAAATATTCCCAATTATCATATCCAGACAAATATTGCTAATCATGCTCATCAACATCTGTTTTATTATCATTAGGAAAGTAAACAAAAAATTAAACATTCCAGAATCATGTTGTTGAAAAATTATGTTCCACAATGATCGTTAATTTATGTAAAGACATTAATGACTGGTTTTCTCTTGACATGACGATGTTTAAACAAATAATTAGCTCAAATTGTTGACTAATAATTGAGACAACTAGATAATGCTTGCTGTGGTATTTACAATGTTGTGACACTGGAATTGAAATCTCACGAACAGCACTGTTTGCTATAAAATCCTATGACAAAGTCTGACTAAAATCTGCTATTTTATCTATATTCTACTACAACCTGGGAATTACCTGACATACTGTCTAGAACAGGGGTGGCCAACCAATCGACCGGTCGATTGCGAATATTAGTCCAGTCGATTGTGGCAAGGCAAAAAATACTACATGATTGTGTACTTGAAAGCATTGGGGGAGGCCTATGTTCAGCAGTGGACGTCCTATGGCTGAAATGATGATGATGATGATTGTGTACTAACTATGCTGTTTCATTTAAGATTTCAAGAAGTATAGATATGTAAGTGATAGATTGCCCAGGGTTTCGTTAGTAAACCAAGTTGACCACTCCTGGTCTAGAACATTATCTACCCAGAGGGTAGAAATCCAAATAATTAAACCATAGAAAGATAAAGCATTGAAATGTTGCTGATGACACAAATGCCCATGACATGATAAATATGGATTTGAAATGCATACTGGCTATCGGCCAAACTAATTTAACTGGCTGGTCGGCACATTCTCAGGCGGTATGAAGATTACATGCATTAATCGTAACTATTAAAGTATTAAACTCTCACAAAGTGACTGAATTTTTAGTAACATGTTAATCCAACTCGTAAATCTTAATTTAGGGAAAATACTTGTATAAATAACTGTATAATTTATTCAAAAACTGCTTAGGTACTATAAATAGCGTAGAATGTTCAACAAAATACAGAAAATCAAAAACAAAAGAGTGATTCATTAGCTATCTTGAGGAAATTTATAGTTGTTAATAAATTACTATAAATCTTTATTTGCAATTAACAGTCATCTTCATCACATAAGCTTGTTGTTATTATTAAGACTAACAACATTCAGTAAAAAACTACACGAAACTTAGTTTTAGAGTGTAAAATTACCACTATACCCACTTTTAATAAAGGAGTTTGACAATGCTTTGTAAGCAAAAATGGAAATCAAGCAAGTGCTATGAAAATGTATGTAAACTAAATAATTCAGCATGACAATGGGAGATAAGCCTCTTTGTTATTGGTGATGTGGTGGCATGACCTACAAATTACAGGTTAGACCTCGGAATACGCCTAGAAATTGACCTGACAAACTTGACACAGGCCAACATTCGTGCACCAAGTCACTTATTATGCCTAACGGTATGTTTTAACGCGGTAAACTACCAGAAACAACTCAAGATTTTGGGGTATATCGTAGAATTAAAAGTTCTCACTCGATCAACGGACTGTGACAGCTAAGCAATGACCTCACAAAATTTATCCAACACAAGTAGTTTTTAGCACTAACTTACCCCAGCTCGGCCGCCCTCTTCACCCTCCTGTACAGGCCTTTCCTTCTTAGGTCGAACATCAGTTTTCTGTTTTGTGTCCTCTAGTTTCTTAGCTAATTCGTCGGCAGTCGCGAACTTTTTTACCGCTTTCTTTTTGCGATCTTTCTTTGCGAAGAAATCGTCTAAATCAGCCATTTCGAATTTTGACTTGTGAATTTTATGTTTTGCTCTGGTAATGAGGTAGTTACAGCAATATTGGAACGAAACAAAGGGGAAAAAATCCCCAAAACGTGAAACGATTTCTGTGGCAAGCGTGGCCGACTGTTTCTTTTTTTTTAAAATGGCAGATTGGATGTTACCATTATTCAAAACTAAAAAACTACCATTGTATAATGTTGCAAGTTTATAAAAAGCGTTTCTGTGGTAAATTCTGTTATTGAGGTGAGGTGAGGCAAAGGTTGACTGGGAGAAAATACCAATGACAATAAGTTCGCCCCTCAGACATTTTTTTTATGCAAAGATGTTTTAATTAAAGTAAATGTAACCTTGGCTTATCATTCCTACTTACTTCCCGCTCTATAACGAATCTCATGAAGTCGTGATGGTTACCTATTCTGGTGTTCATAACCATGATGATGACTGAGTCCTAAAACAAGGGGAATCCCATCGCAGTCTAAAAGAGATATTTAGATAGATACTTCATGAGTGCAAGATATTCTTATACAAACACCAAAAATAAATAAAAATTTACCATCCTTAAGTACCTAATGAAAACCCAAACAAATAACATCGCATTCCCACACAGCACCAAACCGCCCGTGCGGTGTATCACCTCAATACAGTCGCTTTACCTTTTCATTTATTCTACCTGAAGGCTTATCAGTCGCCACTCGCCGCTCAAATCGGCTCCTATCAATACGATTAAGGATATCTTATCTATTGTAACTTGGTCAGTTAACCAGAAAGTAAGTTGTGGTTGAAACCTGAAGACAAAATGTTGGGACCAATCGCGAGGATTTCCAACCAGGCTGGCAGGAATGTGATGAAGAGTTTTGTGAGGAATGGGTCTGAAGGTGGAATACCAGGAGGGGTGAGATACCTACTTACTTTACTATTTATTACGTAACGATGTGCATTGGCATATAATTTTGCCAACTGTCTATTCCATCAAAATCCAGCGGTTTTAATGCTGTGACGCTCTTGAGAGCTAAATTGTGATCTTGAAAAAAAAGCAACCCCTTACTGGTATACGTCTTTACTTAGCAGGCTTTAGAAAACTGTTTCAGAATCGGTACCTAACTTTTTTCTGTTTTTATGAGCGTGTGAGCCGTTGAAAACAGCTAGAGCATGCGTCGCGTGATATTATAGAATTTGCGTTGTCTATCTATTTATTGCGTCGGTTGATATAATTTAATAGTTAATGTCATTCTAATAATTAATTAACTTATTCAAAAATTCAATTATTTTCCTCGGATACTCCTATTTTACTATCGTACTGATGTGGCAAGGCAACGTAAACGAATTTGGGTTCTATTTCCAGTAAAATGAGATTGCATTTGTATGCACAGTTACCAACTACATCCACTGCAATGAAATTAGTTTCATATTTACGGCTGCTTGTTTCAAAACAATGTGTACTTGTGGATGTTTGCGAATGCCTGAAGAACAATGGTCAATCTTGTGGAACTCGGTTTAAATTTCAGAGTTACCTAAGTAGGTTCATGTCATGGTTTTCACATCGCACGTAGCTTAATGAAACTTTCATTACAACAAGGAAGAAAACAATTTTTTGACATAAAAAGACGAAGCGGTGTTTGTTCCTGTTTTCAGTACTTTTATGACTTTCTTTTATCAAGAGCAAATTCCCATTTCAGCCTACGGGCAACAATAGGAAAACATTAGTACCTATTGAGGCTAACCTATGACCTAATTGGTTTGCATCCAGGTATCAAATGGAGCACCAAGACTGAGTAGTAGGCTACTAGGTAAGTACTGTAGTAGGTATGAGTTGATAAAAGAAACAAATTCTAGACAACTCGCTGGAAATTTTTGAAAACAAAACAAGCTCGCCCTTCCCATGGACAGTCAATAAACAATCGATCGCCCGAATGTCGGACAGAGGTCGCACGCACCCACCCTAAGTTACAGGGGCTACCTGGGGGATAATAGCCTAATATTTGATCAAGCAAATAATGCGTGCCTTGACTGACCGTAGACGATACGATAGGTAAACAGACCGTTATAAAAAAATGGATGGCATGTTTACGTTGTACTTACTTACTACTATTACCAAGCATCTGAAATGAAAGTTTCTTTTACTTACTTAATTAATATTGAATCTTTCCCGCCCATAATAAAGAATGATATTTTAAAGATGATATATATTGTGAAGCGACAATACCAGCCCAATGGTGTATGTTGCGGACTGGTCAAATCTGGATCAGAGGAACGCGCTGGTTCGAAGTTCGAACCCTGCCGTTGCTGGTTGACTATTAATTGTAGTTATATTATAACTATTGTAGTGAACCCATTCGTAACATCAGAAATATTTAGCTTTACCTGGCTTACCATGAAGAGGCAAAGAGTATTATTATTAATATTCTTTCAAAATAAAACGGGCAGGAAATTACGTCCACTGCTGGACAAAGGTCTCCCCCAAGGATTTCCACAACGACCAGTCCTGCGCTGCTCGCATCCAGGTTCTTCCCGCGACCTTCATTCACCAGATCGTCGGTTTTAAGACTGTTCTTCTAATAATAACCATAAATTCACACATGGTGTATGTCGAGCGCACCCTTTTTTGCCTTTTATAAGCCACTCATTAACCATTATTTTATGCAATTCCAGAACCTGCCGTTCGACATACACAACAGGACCAGGCTGACCCTCAACCTCTTCTGGTTCGTGGGCACCGGTCTCGCCGCGCCCTTCATCATCGTGTGGCACCAAATGGCGAAGAAGTGAGGTAAAGAACCTATTTTGTGTTACGTTACTTCTGTATGTGTTTTTTAGAGGTATCTTTAACAGTTTTTATCTATAGATAGGGGGAAAAGGAGTATAGCTGGAATTAAGTACAACAGGGCCCCGATTACGCTAAAAATTTTCATCTTCAACGTCTCCGGACATCAGCTGTTTTGACAAATCCGTATCGCAGAATCCAAGAAATCGAAGAAGCGCGCCTGTATGGAGACGTTAAAAAATTGCGTAGTCGGAGCACTTATGCTGATTGAATTTATGGCCACAAAGCCAAACGGGTCCCGTTTTGTATCCCATGAAAAATATCGCATCGGCGTATCCCGGCCGCTTTTTTAAGAAGTAAAATGAAATTATTTAGCCACTAGTTTATTCGGAAGAAGTACTTACACGGCTGCTGAAGTGAACAGTGCTTTTGTATTTTGTGTTGACCAATATTTTTTCTTTTTTTCCAGCACGCACCAGTGTTAAACATCAGAAAATATTACCTCTAGAACTATGATGTACCTAGTTAAATACTGATTATCTCATAATTAAATGTATTTAAAGTAGATTTTGCAGTTTTATTTAATTTTTAAAGGATGCGTTCAGATTTATTTAAATAAAAATATTAAGTGCCAAATTTCTGGACGTGAACGCAATAGTAGTTTTTGAAAAAAAGTATACATTCACTGAAGGAAGGAGGTTATCGAATTTTCACAGATTTACAGGAAATTCTAATTAATTTATCAAAATGCTGGGTCCATTGGCTCGTGTCTCAAACAAGCTTGGCAGGAATGTGATGACCACCTTTGTGAGGAATCACTCCCACGGTGGAGTGCCTGGCGAGGTGAGTTCCAATTTCAAAAATCCTACTACCACATTACATAATTAAACTGCACTGCGTTTTTCTATTGTTTTTATTAAAGCTAACATCAGATCAGTGTCTTCTATTTGTCTACCATAGTTATGAATAAATCGTGTATTTATCTAGGTAATAGTTCTTCAACCAATCCAAAAGTCAGTGTTGATTTTGTCATTGGTAATGGTCTTAATTCACTCATTTTTCAACAACTAATTCCAGAACCTGCCCTTCGACATCTCAAACCGCTACAAGCTGACCCTGTACTTCATCCTGTTTGCTGGTTCCGGACTGTCTGCTCCTTACCTGATCACCCGCCACCAGCTTCTGAAGAAGTAAATTGTAAGTACCTATAATTAAATGTTTGTAATTGGTTAACCTAAATATGAGAAAAAAAAAATCTTTTACATGTTTTTTGCTTAATAATAAGTTTTACAAAAACCAATACAGGTTAAATAAGTTTTGAAACCTGTGTCATCATCACTAAAAACTTATGAACTGTACTGCTTGCTATTGCAATTAATTTCATCTTTTTTATTACAGGTAGTGCAACTGCTATGAACTTTTTGTGATTCCTGGAGTGGAGATCTTTAGGCTAAGTTAGAAATGTGTAACGAAATAATAAATTAAATAAAAAATTATGTTATAAAACTACACGAGTTTTTATTATACTATTAAGTCTACGTTAAGTTCAAGTCAGTGCATGTGGTGTTTTAAGTATACTGATTATGAGCTGATAAGTGTTCATAAATTGGACGGTAACATCTTGTATGAATAAGTTATCCTGCTTGTGAATAACTTGCTTAGAAAGCAATAAACTTATATTTAATTTTTAAGTCGCGCGGGGTCCATTGGACCCCATCGATTCATTTGTAAAATATTTTATTAACTTTGATATAAAATTAAATTATCTATTAAAGCTGAATACATTTGAATTCCCTTGCTGCTTCCCATATTAAAAAAATATGTAGGGATGGGTTATTTTTTTTTCAATTGAAATGTTCAATTTTTTATTTGGATTTGGTTTAAGACTCAATCATCTTCATAATCAATTCTGAAATTGTTTACCTTGAGAACGTAATTTTTTTTGAGAATGTTTTGGTATTGATCCTCCAGGAAAAATATTTGAGTGGTAGCATTTTTTTTTCGTTTGTTCGTTCGTTTCAGCCGAACAAAGCTGGCTTGCCAAAGGCCTCCCCCAAGGATTTCCACAAAGACCGGTCCTGCGCCGCTCGCATACAAGTACCTCCCGCGACTCTCACCAGATCATCGGTTCACCAAGTGGGAGGCCTGCCCACACTACGTCTTTGGGCTCGTGGTCGCCACTCAAGAACTTTCCTGCCCCAGCGGCCATCAGCTCTACGAGCTATGTGCCTCACCCACTGCCACTTGATTTAAGCGATTCTGCGGGCTATGTCAGTCACTCTGGTTCTCCTACGAATCTCCTCATTTCTGATTCAATCAGGATTCAAAGCATAGCACGCTCCATTGCCCTTTGGGTGACCTTGAGCCTACTTATGAGGCCCATAGTAAGCGACCATGTCTCAGATCCGTATACCATCACTGGCAAACTGGCAACATACACTAATCAAAGACTTTGATCTTGAGACACTGCGGTATTTCGGACGTGAGAATATCGCGAAGCTTCCCGAACGCTGCCCAGCCGAGTTGGATTCGACGATTCACCTCTTTCTTGTTGTTTTTTTTTTATTTGGTCACAATACCAATAAAGCATTCGTATAATATTTTACTACTTCCAATTTTTTTTTATAAACCAATTGAATGAGCAATGTAACATCACTATTGACTTAATGTCATTTTGACAGAATCTTGTTTTTGTGTCGATCGATGCTGTTGTTGGTAGACCGAAAAAATATTTAAATTGAAAAGAAACAAAAAAACGGCGATAAACACCAACTTACCAAAAGAAAAACTGATGTTAACTGTTCCTTAGCTGTAGGGAGTGCAGTTTTATTGTCTGAATGTGCCTTTTATCAGTGTAATTACCCGATAGCCGGTACCGATAGTAAACCTGCAATATGACCGAGACTTCTTGCTATATCCTGGACAACGGAGCCTACACGGCCAAGGTGGGCTTCTCCTCTATGGAGCCGAAGATCGTGCCGAACTGTATCATGAAAGCGAAGTCGGAAAGACGTCGGCCTTTTGTGGGATCTCAGATAGACGATTGCAGAGATGCATCTGGTCTTTTCTACATCCTCCCGTTCCAAAAGGGTTTTCTAATCAACTGGGACACACAGAAAACGGTTTGGGACTACATTTTCAGCAAAGAGTGTTGTCCAGTCAACTTTAACGACACCCCGTTGATTATAACCGAGCCTCTTTTCAATTTTGCGTCGATACAGGAGGCCATGACTGAGATTTTCTTCGAAGAGTACGAGTGTCAGTCGTTATTAAGGATTAATGCAACTGATCTAGCGGAGTATTGTTACCGGAAGACGCATAATAACCAGTGTACCGTTGTTGTTGATACAGGATATAGCTTTACGAATATAGTTCCGTATATAAACGGTAAGAAGTACCGGGAAGGCATAAGAAGGATAGACGTTGGTGGTAAAGTGCTGACTAATCATTTGAAGGAGATATTGTCGTACAGACAGCTCAATGTGATGGATGAGACGTATGTTATCAATCAGGTTAAAGAGGACTCGTGTTATGTGTCACAGGACTTTAAAGGCGATATGGAGATAGCTAGAAAGAAAGGTACTTTAGTTCAATATTAACGCCACATTCATTTACATTGTAAACCATTGTTGTAAAAGATAAAATTATATTATTTTAAATTGTTTAGTTTTATTTTGGCTAAGGACTTAATTATTTTAAGTGAAAGTATCTTTGGATAATCCAATAGTTCTGGTTATACCTTTGTCCTATCAATATTCTATTACTTAATCTATTTTTTTTCCTTTCAGGCAATGAAAACACCATCATCAAGGACTATGTTCTTCCCGACTACACAACTATCCGACGAGGATTCCTTCGTGATGTTGTTAAACCAGACGAAGACTTGGAGCAGCAGACTTTACGTTTGAACAATGAACGATTCACAATACCAGAATTATTATTCCACCCTTCAGATGTTGGAATCCCACAGATGGGCATACCAGAAGCTATAATGAATTCTATTGAGGCGTGCCCAGAAGAGAACATGGAAAATTTGCTGGGAAACATAGTTTTATATGGTGGAAACGCCTTGTTTCCAGGTTTCCGTGACCGTGTTTACAATGAAGTTCGATCTCTAGCACTAGACCACTTCGATGTCAATGTACATTTAGCAGAAAATCCTGTTACGTATGCATGGGAAGGTGGAAAGACTATATTTAGAGATCCAGACTTCTATTCGTTCTGTATGACGAAAGAGGAGTATGAGGAAGAAGGGAAGGCTCTAGCATTTGAACGGTTTGACATATAACGGAGAAAACGAGCGAGACTGTCTTCTGACTAAGGCTCCTCGTTCGTTAAACGATGAAATGTTAAAGTAATTAAATACTAAAAGCTGTTCCTAGGTGAAATGTATGAGTGCTGGCGAATTCTGATTCATAAAGTGAATTTCTGACAGTTTTCATTCCGGGATTGCTTTACGGAGCGAAATAACCACCTACAAAAAACGCCGATGCGAACGATTTCGGAATGAAAACTGTCACGTTTGTAATTTTGTCTACAATCCGATCAAACTAACTGTGCACCACGATGGAATGCGACTCTTCGCACACCTTCCCGCGGTTGCCCGGTCCGTACCACAGCGTCGATGTGACGTCACGGCTGCCAGGTGCGCAGTTAATTAACTCGCCCGGGTTGTAAGGGGGGTGCAATTAAACATCCTTGCAATGCCCCCCGACGCACAGTGATTCGAGTAGAACAAGCTAGCTGGACAATATTATTTTTTTACTTTAATGGGTTTAATACACGCATTACTTACTTTTTTGTGCAATTTAAGATTAATTAGGCTTGTTATTATAATTATTATAGGTAGGTTTGAAAAAAAAAATTTTTTTTGGTAATAAAATATTTATTTCCTAAAATTAAGAGAAACAGACTAAAAAGGAAAGAAGAAACTAACTTTACAGTATAATAATAATTGGTCTTATGATGTATTAGGTGTTAAAGTATGAAATTCCCGTTTTTATGGAGAATTTAATGAAAATCAATTTTTCGATATAAACATTTTTGCGATTTATATGGAACAAAGAATCTCATTTTTTTTTATTTAGTGGGTAGTCTGGGACAACATTAATGACTTGCCAAGTGGCTGTGGCCAGCAGACATTTGCGCTGCAGCTTCAGCAGCCAATATCAGTTCTCAAGTACTTCTTGAGGAAATGAGGTCTAAAAGTCTTCTTCTTTTCGTCTTTTTGCTGGACTCGTCGAACTCCTTGAGTGGTCGTCCAGGTGTAGAATCTTTCGACGTGGTAGACTGAACTTTATGAACAGAAACATGTAACACTATGGCTCCGGGAATCCACTCAGTTTTGTTTTTCATGAAGCGTTCCCTGTTTTGCCGTATTTCGTCCATTGAAATGAAATTGAAATGCGACTGATGCTATTCTTCAACTCTCTGAGCGAATTTTCGTGATCCCAATACATCACATTTTGAGAATATAAATTAAAAATCATGCTATTCTGGTCACTTTTTCAATGTTTTAATCATTAATCAAAAAACTTGATTTTTTATTAATCTGAAAAAATAAAATTGTTGTGCAAAAGTGTGCAAACTGAAACTGGTATATTTGAATACTAGAGGGTTACAGCTACAATATATATAAATTCCAGACTGGGGTCAAGTGGGGGCATACAACTTCTAGTCTTCCAAACATAAAATTTTGAGAAAAATATAAAGGTCAACATTTCGCCATACTTTTTAAAACTATGTGCATTATTATGCACCTTATTGTACAGAAAATAAAAAGTACTTACCCTTATCTTCAAAATCCATCACACAAATATTTGGTCACCATAGTAAAAAATAATGTCAGGTGTTGTCGAAAGTCGAGCAAAATTAGGTATTAAAAATTACACTATCCTCATATCCTCACTTACCATGTTAATTACTCACGACTAGGTAATTAACAAAGTAAAAAATTGTGGAATCCTTAATGTCTGGGATGTTGTTTATCGTTTTTTATAAACGATAATCAGAAATTCAACAATGACTTTTGTCCAGCTAGCTTGTTCTACACGAATCACAGTGCGACGCTTATAAATATTCTTAACTAGACGTGGACGCTATTTGGTGGTCCCGGAATCAAAGCCGGAGTAGATATAAAAAAATTGCAACTATTTTTATAAAATGTGATAATGAAATGATGTCGAAATTATAATAATTTGAATTACGTGAGAAGGTCTTTTTTTATAATGGCGTGGAGAACCTCCCTGCCTCCTGTCCTGACTACACACATCTCCGCTCTGTGCCGCACGTCGTTGACTCACTCGCGGCCATCTCCGCTCGATCCATTTCCACCGAAAGCTGAGCGGACAGGAGATGAAGATCCCTAGTTTTCAACCGACTTCAAAAAAGGAGGAGGTTCTCAATTCGACCCGTATGTTTTTTTTTTTTCTATGTTTGTTACGCGATAACTCCGCCAATTATGAACCGATTTGAACAAATCTTTTTTCGGCGTATAGGTAATACCTCAAGGGTGGTCCCATTTAAATTTAATAATAGAAAAAACAACCCCCAAGGGTGGAAAATTGGGGATGAACTTTTTTATACGCAATATCTCCGCCGATTATAAATCAATTTGAACGATTATTTTTTTGTTGAATAGGTGTTATCAAAAGGGTGGTTTCATGCGAATTTGAAGAAAATATTTCACCCCCAAGGGTGGAAAATTGGGGATGAACTTTTTTATACGCAATATTTTTAATTTTTAGTTTTTTTTTGTGTTCACGCATTTGAAGTCGGTTTTATTTTTTTTAAAAGTTAATTATTTCGAAGTCATTTTTTTACGGATTCGTGATCAGAATATCAACTCCCTAAAAGACAAGGATTGAAATCAATACCCTGTATAGGGTCCCGAGGGAAACAGAGGAGTAGGAACCATAGGAACTTTCTTCGCCGTAGTGGCTGTGGTAGCATACTTATTATTATTCTGTGGTGGTAGGTAAAAAAAATACTGGCCGGCCACTTGACCAATTTACTTTGATTTTTTTTAAATTTTGACTGACAGAATCGCATTCGCCACTTTACGACGCGTCAAAAATTAATTTTGTATCAGTTTTTTGCAAATCCAAACCCACCATGTCCTATTTACTAAGAACTATCGCTCGGAGGCTGCTATCACGGCCGTTGACGACGTCTCCGGTCCTGCCGACCTGTTGCAGGCCTGCAAAGCGTGACCCCCCCTCTTTAGTGAGACATAAGAAACTACGAGCGCTCTTCCAAGCCGAGGATGGACTGCCCATATGGCTGAAAGCTGGTCTAATGGACAGAATACTGTACAGCTCGACGATCATCGGCTGTTATACTGGGGTCTGTATGGTGTTGGGCACCATCTATGATAACGCCAAACCTCCTTCTTGGAAGAAGGAGGACACTTGCTGAAGGACTTGAAGATTTGAAGTTTTGTTTTTTGAATAATGTACAATGGAAATAAAATGTTATAAAAGAAATTATCTTTCTTTGGTAGCAGTTATTTCAAAGTAGCTAGATGGTAAGCAGGATAGGTAGTCAGCCAAGCAAAGCTACGAGCTCAGGCTTCGAGATAATAGATCAGCCAGCACCAATCATGTGATTTCTGGGTTCGATTCCCACCACCAGGCCCGTCCGACTTTGTCCAGTTATTTTTTTATGGAGTCGCCGTTCTTCTCGTCAGAGTAAATATATTCTTTGCCCACCACCACCAAACCACCACCTTAATTTTCCACCTACTCTATGATTGTAAGCTGCTGATGCATGAATACGTGATGTAGATAGGCCTTTTTTGTGTGCCACATTATTACTGGCCACGAGAAACATAGAGAAAAGTTCTATAAAAAATATATTGACACTGTCATTTTCACACAGCGCGAGTGCGTTTTTTACACGAATAGGGTAAACCACCCAATTATTGGCACTTTAAGCAGCTACTTCACAAAACCGGTAAAATTTGCATGTAAAAATATGTTTTATCAAAGAAAAAAACATTTATATTGGTCTTTTAATCTTTGCAGAATATTATAAAGTACTTATCATTAATAAATTAAATCATTTATTCAATATAGTGTACCTTTTAAAAAAATACCTCAAAATACCAGTTGTTGGCATAGCCAAACCTTTTATTGGCAGTGATAACTACCTATTATTGGCACTGTTCTCGCAAGACTGAAAAATAGCTGCTAGGTCTTATGTAGAGGTTTTAAAGAGATTCATGACAGAAATAAACAAAATAAAATCCTTTGTTATAAGAAAAGTAACATTTATTTGTATAGGAACATACCATATCAGTTCAAACGCTTATATTTAAATATGGTTTTAAACTTTCCATAAACACTTTTATCAAATCTTCTTTTCTCTTCGGAAATACTTTATTGCTACTGATTTTTATTTTATCCAGTCAACAAAAAGCTATTCTTCCTCGTCAGTTAAAGTTGTGAACGGACCGGGCTTAGAGCGATGATCAGGATGTTTCAATCTGAATTGTATAGTAGACCGTGGTACCACTTTCAAAGCCTTATTCCACTAATCCCGGGGATTAGTGAACTTTTTATTCATTAATCCCCGCTAACGCCAATGGAGCTTAAAATGGGGATTAATGAACTTTTTAGTTTATTTTATTTTTCTTTATTCAGAAAACTACGTTAAAAATAAAATACTAATGTATGAATCATGTACCTTCTATTTATTATTGGATAAGAACTCACTTATTGATTATTTTTATAATCAAATTAAATTAAATTTAAGCCTGATTACAAAGCTATTAATTAACACCATTTTTATCTTGTTACATATTGACCCAAATTTGTATGTAATCGTTTCCATCTTCTTTTAAATGATGAATGGGGAATAACGATTCAATATCCATAGTGCTTTTGGTTAATCAGGTAAGTGTTAATTTTTTTAAGTATTGTAATCAGTCTTAAATTTAATTTAATTTGATAATAAAAATATTAAGTGAGTTCTTATCCAGTAATAAATAGAAGGTACCTGATTCTTACATGAGTATTTTATTTTTAACGTACTGGGAATAATTAACTTTTTAGTTCATTAATCCCCATCGTAAACTCCATTGGCGTTAACGGGAATTAATGAACAAAAAGTTCACTAATCCCCGTTGACGGGGATTGTCAACGGGGAATAAGACTTTGAAAGTGGCTGAAAAGATAAATTTTTATTGGCACCTTTTTAACCAATGTTTGACACCCGTGCCAATAAATGGATTTTATATAATTGGCAGTGGGCCAACATTTGGATTGGTGTATCCAAAACGTTAAAAAATATTTTAAATGCAATTTAAACTCAATTTTGAGACAAACAAGGTATAATGTTTAATAAACTCAAATTATTTTAAATACCCTTTTATTGGCATGTGTGCCAATAAAATGGATAAACAGATTTTACGCATACCAAATGTTGGCACACCACAAATAATTAAAAGTTGGCGGTTAAATTATAAAATAATGTTTTAAAAAGGCAGTTAATATATTCAATAATAAGACAAAATGATTATGTATAGGGACAACAAAATAGATTTGCATTTTTTTTAAAGATTATGATAGCTCTTACCTTAGTAAAAAACGAATATTTCGATTGTCTTTTTCGCACAGGTCGCGGTTTGTCAAACAAATGGTTGATGCGCCGCGATGTTTGAAAAAATAAAAAACGTGTGTAGCCAGTTGAGTAATAAATGATATTACTGTACAATTTCTACTAAAAAATATAAGGTTTGGCTACAAAAAACCTTAATTTTCTTAAAAAACTGGAGCATGCCAATAAATTGGTAGAGTGCCAATGATTGGGTGGTTTACCCTATTCGCAAATTTAAAAATGTCCAATATTTTCCGCAACTTGAAGCGTCCTTTGCTGCCCACTCGACCAATAACCACCACGCAAGTGCTGAACATTCCCAGGAGTTTGGTCAAATTGCGAAAAATCCAAGCCGATTTCCAATGTGAGGATGGAAGACCTATTTGGTTGAAGGCGGGGTTCCGTGACAGGGTTCTGTATACTTCTACCATCGTTGGCTGCTGGGTCGGCGTCTTCATGGTCCTCGCCACCATCTATGAAAACGCCAAACCGCCCTCGTGGAAGACCAACATATGCTAAAAGGGAAATGTATTAGAATAATGTTAATGATGTGGGTTAATTTTGTAATTTGGAGGAAATTAAATGTCTAAATTAAGTTTAAAAGCTGGTTGTTATTTGTACTTAGCCATTGTAAGTTGTAACCTCAGATCATAGAAGGGATTCTCTTCTCTTTCTATGATCTGAGGTTGTAACGTATTTTGTACTTAGCCATTGAACGCAAGAAATTTTTCCCACTACTTTCAAGTTCTCATTCTGTTGCAGTTTGCACCATCCATCATTCCTTTGTTCACCAAAAGAATCTATGAGCTACTTTCCAGCTTGAGTAACGTACACGAATAAATAACGTTGATTCAGGGTGATCCACACCATTTCTGAACGAAATATCTTCTGTCAGCTGTAGCTGTCATACTCAATCTGTCAATGTCTAAAACATCGCAAATGTCACTTTGTTCTGTCCATTGTTTTCCTGAATAATCTCTGAAATAAAATCTATTTGCATCTCGGATTTGTGTGGTGATTATTTTGTGAAAGATGGCTATGTTCCCAGGAACGGTAGCCTTCGACGAATATGGACGTCCATTTATTATCCTTAGGGACCAGGAAAGGCAAAAACGGCTGACCGGTATAGATGCCTTGAAGGTAAGTTATTTGATAATATTTCAATTAAATCATTCTTAAATTATATCAAAGACGTCTCTCTTTAATTAGAGATTCAGTACCTATGTATGAGTTACATATTTGGATTAATAAAATCTATCTAACCTAAAATAAAAACATCACTAAGAATTTTACAAAAATATACGATAATTAAGGCTCTTTATCTATTAAAGTAGCTATATTCTGGTGTTTTCACCTCTCCTCAACACTATAAAAGCCCTCGAATTCCGAATAATATCGAAATTTTCTCGAAAAATCGATTTTGTGAACCAGGTGTTCATGAGTCACATGATACAGGCACCTACTCAGTAGTTCGGTTTAAATCCGTTTTGCAAAACAATGGCGTTCCAAAAATGGCATCAAAGTTTTAAAGACAAGTTTATTTTATGATAAATAACTTTATCAGCGTACAGAATGTTATTGTCAAATGAAACTAATTGATTTGTTGTAATAAAAAGAAATTAGTGAATACATGAATAATGTTAATCTTACTACAGATTGCACTCTACTTAAATTTTATATATATTTTAAGCCTTTAATGAGCATATCAAGTCCAAATTAATGTTTTTGCATGTTAAAAATCTGGTGGGAACTATATTCCCACTGCCTTATAAAGGGTTAAAACTATCATAAGTGACATGCAATAAGTTTTGTTTTGTGTTAATACAAGAAAAAAACTAAACAAAATAATATAAGCATTTTTCTTAGGTAGATATTTATTCAAAATAGATTTATTACCAATATTGATTCGAACACACCCTGTATTATTAGGTGATCAGTTTGTCACTAAATACTATCTAGGTTATTAATGCAACTTTTGACTTTAATTAAATTTTTAAATAGGCAGTATAATCAAACAATGATCTTATAAAGGATCATTGTTTATCTGCTCTGTCCCTGGATCCAGTTAGCTTTAGGAAGTTAATATCAACAAGTTTTGCTCAATGTTGTGATCAGAAAAGCCTAACCAAAAATTAATATTTTTCAATAGAAAAAATTTGCCTTTCTTTATTGTGGTCATGGAGTGAACATGATAGTTTCAAGAACACAAGGATATTTGGGTAATCAAATACTAGCGTTTTTTTCAATGACAGCAAGTTAATATTTTTCATTATTTATTGGTCTGACAATTAGTTTTCCATTAATTTGTTGATTTATTTCATACTATTCATCACAGATCTGATCTGAATTTCTGACGATTTTGAACTACATAAATAAGCAATTTGTGATGGGTCTGGGTGTTACTATGTATAATTTATGTATGTATTTAAATATGTTCTCCATTGTCTAGTACTCATAGTACAAGCTTTGTTTAGTTTGGGACTAAAGCGTAGTGTAAAATGTCCAAGGATATTTATTTATTTATAATTTTTCTTTCTTTCTTTCATTACAGTCTCACATCCAAGCGGCTCGCCAGATTGCCGGCATCCTCCGCACATCCCTCGGCCCTCGGGGCCTAGACAAGATGATGGTGTCTCCAGATGGTGAGGTGACCGTCACCAACGATGGAGCCACCATCCTGAAGCTGATGGATGTTGAGCACGAGATCGGGAAGTTGATGGTGCAGTTAGCACAGAGCCAGGACGATGAGATCGGAGATGGAACCACTGGAGTTGTTGTTTTGGCTGGTAAGTGTTAAAATTAATCAAAATCAAAAATATTTTATTCAATTTTGACCACTGGTCAACGTTAAAAACAGTAAAAAAAAGTATTGTATTGTTATCAACAAAAAGTTAAAGACAAAATTACATTTTCTCTGCCCCTAGTCATTTACTGTAGTATAAGAAAATGAGGTCTGCTTGTAAAACTTCCATGGCGTAATATTCGATAAGCCGTTATACTATACAACATAAACTACAGGGCGTCGACAGGCGACGATTGAAGTAGGAATTGACAGTCGATTAGTTTAAAAACTGTTATTGTTGTATTGTTTTCCACCAAACTGGTGCAGAACCCTGCTCAATCATTCCTACTGAATCTGAGCATAGAAGATGCTTGTTACTTATGACACGTTTCTCCTTTAGTGGAAAGCAGTCTTTAGTCTTTACCTTTAAACTTTCTTCCACAGGTGCCCTCCTAGAGCAAGCCTCCAACCTGCTAGACAAAGGCATCCACCCGATCCGCATCGCCGACGGCTTCGAAATGGCCGCCGCGACAGCCCTAGCGCACCTTGACTCTATCAGCGAGGCGTTCCCAGTCAACAAGGACACTAGGGAGAACCTGATCAAGGTCGCCATGACAACCCTGGGCAGCAAGGTCGTGGTCAAGTGCCATAGGCTGATGGCGGAGATTGCTGTTGATGTGAGTTACTAAAATTATTTACCAACATTGTAGGATAGGCCCTAGCATTCTTATACCCGTGTATTCACAAACATTACTATGAGGTCTCACAGTACGCGTGGACGCACACGGTCCCAAAAGCACAGGGTCCCAAAAACCTATAGTGGCGGAGTGACACACACGACCCAATCACAGAGCTCTATTCAACGCTGTGAGTTCGACTTCGCATAGCGTTACTGCTTCACTTAAGCAAGTATCGTTCGTGAATACGGGTGTAAGACTATCAAAAAGGCGTTCCCAGTCAACAAGGACACTAGGGAGAACCTGATCAAGGTCGCCATGACCACCCTGGGCAGCAAGGTCGTGGTCAAGTGCCATAGGCTGATGGCAGAGATCGCTGTTGATGTGAGTTTCTAAACCATTAACCAACATCATGATCGTAATGGGTTTCAAATTCCTAGACGTTCTGAGGCAGGACTTCATTCTTACTTTTGCACATCTGTTGGCTTTTGTCATATTCAGTGTTTGGTCTTGCAAATGAACGACTACAGTCCGGTTTAAAGCAAATGAAAGAGCCCTAGTTCCACCAATGCCGATTCACTGCTGCGACATAAGTATCTTGAAGTAATTACTGCTAAGAAGGCAACCTCTCACTTTTTTTACCTACCTTATTGAGATCCTCAGTAATATCAGCTTATAGGCTTCAAATATACCAGTAACTAATTTTAGGGCACCATGTATGCTGATCACCGATGATGATTTAAAATATTCACATAGTGTAATGACAAATAATGATATCTACCTTGGCTGTGTCTGAGATGATCAGCTATCCATCTCACTCTATCCACAACTACATATACAAATGACAGAGACAGTTATATTATGTATTTATTGTCAACAGGCGATCCTCTCGGTGGCAGACCTAGAGAAGCGTGACGTCAACTTCGAGCTGATCAAAGTGGAGGGAAAAGTCGGGGGCAGGATGGAAGACTCCATGCTAGTCCGAGGAGTCGTCATTGACAAGACCATGAGCCACCCACAGATGCCTAAAGTGCTGAAGGTAAGAAAACTTTCAATAGTTTTAGGTCTAGTATTTAATTTAATGCCTGAGGTATGGTAGCGGCACGGAAGGGGTGTCATTGACATATATTGACGTGACAGCGCATACAAATCTCAAGTCACATTTTACCGTCATAAAATCACCTTCCCGTGCCGCTTTTATATCTCAGGCACTGACTAAGTGCTGGACATAGCTATAGTTCATGGACCTATAAAAAAAGTCGGACGGATTCTCATCAACAAAATACTGTGACATTAGGATACACCAGCTTGCCTGTACGTACAGGCCGGCACGCACACGTTCACACCCTGATACACCACTTCGAGTGCAAACTTCACACAGTTGACACATTTAAGCAGCGAAAAAACAACACGAATACGACATGTCTTGTGTGATGAAATTGTGTAAAAACCGTTCTGTTCGAACAAACAAAAATTAAGGAATCACATTTCACAGGCAAAATAATAATCCAATCACTTATTTCCCGACATTAAAATATTGAAATTAATTGAAATCAAACGTCATTCACTCGAAAAAATAATACGTCAAAGACCAGTGTTCTCAGTTATTTACGTGGGAAAATTACCCGAAATATGGGAAATTAATAATAATTTTAGGACTTTTTAGTTATTTATTACGCATACTATGGAAATAAAATAATTTATCATAATAATTGTGTTTTAATGGGATATATTTTCATAGGCAAATTTGATCCTTCCCAAAAATGTGGAACTGCAAAATTCAAATTTTCTTACATTGATTGCAAGTCAGTGTCAGGTTGTATGTTAAAAAAAATCTATCAGAGATATTAATAATATATTTATTTTTTTATTTATTTATTTACACTTTTGCACAACTAGCTGTACAGTGGCGGACTTAATGCCAGGTGGCATTATCTGCCAGTCAACCACAGGTCAAGCAGAGAGACTAAGGCGGTGTAATAAATATGACGTTTAATTAATATACTTACATAGCATTAGATAAAATAAATAACATACGAATACATATTAATATAATAGACATACACCTAGATACATAAACATAATAATAATATTGGCGTACACATAACACCTGTCAGAGAAAAGAGAGAGAAAAAAAAAAAGAAAAAGAAAAAAAAGTTTTAGTCTTTGAAATAGTTGCGCAGAGCCTTTTTGAATGTAAATTTGGAGGTTGCTTTTCGCAAACTCGCCGGAAGGCCGTTCCAGAGCCGTACTGCTGAGACTGAGAAGGAGTTAGACATGAAGCCGGTATATATATATATATATTGATGATGCATAAGATTATGATTATAATGTACACAAGATTCGTAATTTGTAACTGTGTGAATCATTTTTGATCAACATTATGTACATACCCTGACACACTGACTTGCAAACAATGTAAGAAAATTTGAACATTGAAAATTTCGCGCCTACCTCAACGCATTCACCTTTCATCCTTTTAAAATGGCACGGAATAATTCTGTCTACATTTCCAAGTAACATCTGCCGATCTATGTTTTTCTTAAAATAAATGGGTAAAATGTTTTGGCTAACATGGCATCCCTAAATTCACTCATACAATAGACAAACGCCAAAATTTTGCGTCACAGTTTTGTTGTAGCGCGAGTTCCGTCCGCCTTTTTTTATAGGTCCATGCTATAGTTATTAAGTATCCCCATTAACCCTTCAGCTAAGCATAGGTGAATGAGTAATATGGGTGGAACACCGATGATGATCAAATATCACATTTGATGATGCATGAATGCATGACGTCATGATACTAACCACTATCTGAGGTGTTACAGCTTTTTGTATTATGAATTATGCCCGTTTTCACCATCAATCCCTTATTTTTAAGTGACCCCTATGGTAACAGGGATTGATGTTGAAAACGGGCATTAGCTTACTAATTGAATGCCTAGGTTGTGAATTTTAACTATTATTAAAGGTGGTAGATTTTATTTCATAAATAAAACTGGATACTTAAACTTAAACTTCCATAGTTAATTTACTAACAACAGACACCTGCCATACTAACCTTATTCCCTAATTATTGTAATTTATCTTTTGTTACCTGACACATGCATGAACATTCACAATTAATATGACCTAAAAATTTACCACGTCAATGTAAGTCTATAACGGGCATAAAATGTCCAAACAAAATTTTCATTATTTTTGAATTTTAAGACAAGCTAATAAACTTAAAAATATGGTGGGAAATATATTCCCACTACGGCATCAGTGGGAACATATTTCCCACGAAGGGTTAAAACGTAAAATATTTCGCAGGACGTGAAACTGGCGATCCTGACGTGCCCGTTCGAGCCGCCCAAGCCCAAGACCAAGCATAAGCTGCAAGTTGGCTCCGCTGATGAGTACAGGGAGCTTCGTCAGTACGAACACGACAAGTTCTTGGAGATGGTGCGCCGCGTCAAGGTCAGTTTTACACTAACGCCCGTATTATTAGCAATTACATCATCATCATTATTTCAGCCATAGGACGTCCACTGCTGAACATAGGCCTCCCTCAGTGCTTTCCATGTTGATCGATTGGTAGCGGCCTGCGTCCAGCGCTTTCCTGCTACTTTTATGATGTCATTGGTCCACCATGTGGGTGGACGTCCCACGTTGCGTTTTCCGCATTTTATTGCACAAATCTATACTCTATACTAATATTATAAATGCGAAAGTTACTCTGTCAGTCTCTCTCGCTTTCACACCTAAACCTCTGAACCGATTTTGATGAAATTTGGCATAGAGATAGTTTGAGTCCCGGGAAAAGACATAGGATAGTTTTTATCCCGATTTTTGAAACAGGAACGCGCGATAAAGTTCTTCTGTGACAGACAAAATTCCACGCGGGCGTAGCCGCGGGCGGAAAGCTAGTTAGTTATAAGCAATTTGTATTGCACAAATTATCTTATAATCATCATTTCAGTCACAGGATGTCCATTGCTGAACATAGGCCTCTCCCAATGACTTCCACATCGCACGGTTGGTAGCGGCCTGCATCCAGCGCTTTCCTGCTACCTATGTTTATGGCCTATGTTGAGCAGTGGACGTCCTGTGGCTGAAATGATGATGATGAAATTACTAATAGTCCCGTTAGCCCCTCGTGTTAAGCTAAATAAACTTGTGTTACGAGTAGAGATGAAACGGATATCCGGTAACTATCCGGTAGGCCGGATATATGGCCTAAATTTACTATCCGGCCGGATACCGGATAGTAGCTCACTATCCGGCCGGATACCGGATATTAAAAAACTACGACAATTTCCTATTAATAAAATAAAATACATTAATCTTTGAGGTAAATATCAATAAAATGGCTTATAATAATGGCGGCTTTTATTTAAAGTCCAAAAATTTACAAAAAAGCCATATTAATATTAAGGCCTTTCAAAAACTAATTTCTTTTTCTGAGCTATTCACTCTAGTGACAAATACATAAATATTAATTATCTGTTAAGAGCGTTTACGCCGTTTGGCGCAAAAACAGTACTTTTTCAACTCGTTACAATCATTAACCAGTAATACTACAAATATGTTATAGGCATAAATAGTTAGGCAATTTCGTCGTCTAAATAGTTAATTGAGAAAATATTGCGATTAGTTAAGCATTTAAGAATTCTATCAAGATAAGTCCACACAGGTTTTGTAAATTTCCACTTTAGCGTCAGTTTACAAGCTGAAATTTTTATAAAAATACTGTGAAAACGATTTAACAAACATTTATATCCTATAGCATAGATCCTTGGGCAAATAGTTATCTGAGAAAATTTTTAGATTTAAGCATTTTACAATAAGAAATCACAAATTAAAAGAACGTGAAATACCCAAAAATCAAAGTGATTTTTTCACCAATATTCTTCCTTTATTCAACACAAAAATAGCTTAATATAATAGAAGAATATCTTATCTAAAATATTTACTTTGAAATTTAAAATAATTCATTGTAATTTTTTTTCAATGAGTATTTGAAAAGTACCATAAAACGCCGCGCACGAATCGTTCAAATTCAGTCCGCCTCGAGGCGTTCCAGAGTGAGGTCACGTCGCTCGGTGCTCTGCTGACATGTGTCACGCGTACGTTGATCTTTGACAGGTAGCTGGACTTTTATAGTGTATCCGCAAAATCTTGGTGGTAGATTTTGCGATCACGTGGTAATTAAAATATTTTATTGTTATTTTTCATTACAGTCTATTTTTACTACAAATTCTATTTCAGACGTAATGAAAAATAAAATTAAGTTATTTTTAGCGATGAAACGAAAACGAATGACGAAAATTTGGAACAGCAAGTTATGTATGTATACCTACTAATATTATAAAGAGGAATAATACTAATAATTTATTTGCCATAAATAGGTGGTTACAGAATAGTTAATAGGAATGCTCTGCCAGCAGGGTCCCACCTAGTTGTAGGGGGAACATACACAACATATTACAGTCGGAAAATCTTTGCGGTAGGTACCTCGGATTGTAGTTAGTTGGACAGTGGTCATTTGACGGCCACTTGAATCGTCTTACCCCTAAGCTTTTGGCTACCGCCGGCGCACTAAGCCGGTTGATGCCTAATCTCGGAGGCACTGAGTCGCTGACTATACTTTTGCGTCGCGCGTTATATGGTCCTATATGGGGCTCGAGTATGGCACAGTGCTGTGTAGTCGTGGAGCATCCTACTGTTTAAAAAAGCGCAACGATATCACTGAGGCACAGGCTGAGGTAATTCGTGGATACCGCATAGTATCCGCAGTCCGTCTATTCCCGGTTGTGGACACTGACTATGTCCCTACTGAGGATAAATGGGAAAAAAATATTGTCATTAGTGGCGACGTATAACAATCCTACTAATATTATAAATGCGAAAGTTTGGATGTCTGGATGTTTGTTACTCTTTCACTCAAAAACTACTGAACGGATTTTGTTGAACCTTTACAGTATTATTGTTTATAAACCAGATTAACATAATTATAGGCTATAATTTATGACGATATGTGACAAATAAATTTCAATAAATAAATAAGACGTGTCTAAAAAGCGCAATCTATCGTCATTGGTTAAAATCTACAGCGCTGGACAAACTACTGTTTTTGACGTTCGTAAATATTCATGCGGGGGAAGCCGTGAAACGCCATCTATCAACATGTTATCAAACAACAGATTTTACGAACTAAGGAGTAAAACGAGGTCCACGCGTACGAATTATTAATAAAATTAATAATATTTGTATTCATCTGGTCTTACTTGACTTTTACTTTACGTATGCCATGCACGATGACATTTGCGTCAATATTTGTGTACGTCCCCACTAGGCATAATTGGGATGTATTTTTCTAATTTGTCATAAGTTGTGAGAAAGCCTGTAGCTACAACTGGGAAAGTATGTGTCACCACTGGTGACAATCGATATCATTTATGCCATTTATCATCAGTGGCGACAAAGCTAGTCGACAACCGAAAATAGACGCCAGTTGCGAGGTGACCATAGGTCCCAAGGGGAAATGTACGTGTACGTGCACCACGAGAGGTGGAAACCAAAAGATAGAGGCTTGAGGATCTAGGCCCTAGAGTGCTGAAGGGTACGCCTGGCCGTCAGCCAAATTTTACGTCGCACCATAGAGGCAGTTCTGCCTGTATTAGAGGAGTGGGTGCGACGGCATGATCGCCTCACACAAAGGGCGACCCAGGTTCTACCGGGCCATGGGTGCTTCGGGCCATTCCTCCACCGTATAGGCCCAGAGCCTGTAGATGGTTGTCAGTTAACCCTGCAGTCTTGGCACGTGAGTCACCGCAGCAGACTGACACGCTCCAACAGTGCCCAGCCTAAGCGAACGAGCGGCGGTTGGAAATGACCTCTCCCTACCAATCGGGAAGAGGCGTGAGATAGATAGATAAATTGTTTATTTGTTGTAACACACTTTTTTTAATGCTTTTAACACACACATTATGTATAGTTGCTATTGAAATTCAATTCAATATCGAAATAAAGTTAGTTAGTCAAGAAACACACTAGGTGACACCACTGGTATTTTGTTACACAGGTTAGTAATAATTTCAACAGTTGCAACGTAACAAAAGTGACAAAACAACATAAGATAAAGATGACTAGCGTTTCAAATAGTTCCCTGCGTCAGAGTGATGTGTGCCGCAGCGATGCAAAAAGCAAAGAGCTCAGTATAAACACTACCCTCAAAAGGGCAGAACACTGATTTTCAGCTTTTGCTAGAGAACGCATGAAGCGTACAGGTACGGAATGAACCCGCTCGCTTTCGGAAACAATATCTACATTAGTATAAAATATATGATGAGACAAATAATCTTATGGTATAGTGTGCTTACTTTCTGTGAAAGTGTTCTTTCACAGAAAGAAGCAGTGAAAAGGGGGAGCGAGAGGCCTCAGCCGACACTCCGGTTATCCGCCGCCGACACCCTGGGCGCAAGAGGACAGCTTATGGTCTCCAACTGTCCCTTCCTAACAGGCCTCGGTCGCTAGACATGGAGGTGTCTGGTGGCGGCTAAGGACGAATGCTACAGGCAACAGCCAATGGCGATGTCCCGCGTTCCCTCATATCACTCATATGGATCATGGCAGAAACAGTCAGGTTTTTAGTGGGTGTAGGGGCTACCCACCTTCTGGTAGGAAGAACCCCACATAACCCACTAGCTGCCCCCGCAGCTGGTGGGTATGAAATGTTATGCATTTTCCGGATAAAAAAAGAATAGTAAACAGGAAAAGTTTGTTTTGAATAGAACCGTATTTGAAAAAATCTCTCACCATTAAAATTCAAAATTTTTTCTGCTAAACATAGGCTGTATAAAATATTCTCAAAATAGTAAAAAACCTTTGATAATTTACTATTTGATAAAGAATTTATAATTATGGAGTCGGTGTTGGAAGATTTGAAGATTTTATAGGTTCCTTGAGCTGTCACTTGACAGCCTGGCACACTTTTACGATGGTGGATCAAAGTATTTTGGTTTGACTATAGAGCGTGAGAACACGCACACAGTCATAATTATTTTAGTGTGAATAAAACTAGCATCGAAATTACCTAAACTTGACATGCCACGCTAGACGTAAACGCTCTTAATGTCGAAATATTAACAAATAAAATTAGTGATGTACAAGGCTCGAGACTTCCGAGTCCTTTTGCCGAGAGCTCAGGGTCGTTTACAGGGCTCGCCTCGTTTGTATGAAGCTCGACGACTCGGAAGTCTTTTTAGAGTTCGAGCCTTTTTCGGGGCTCGCCTCGTTTGTATGAAGCTTGGAGTCTTTCGCAGAGCTCGAGCCTTTTTGAAAGCCCAGTTAACTTTTGTGTTAAGATCGTTCTATTTAATAAAACTGCAGAAATTCTGATACCTACAATAAAATACATATTTGAAAAACGTTTTTCACAAAAGGACACAAATCAAATAATGACTACATACGATTAGAATTACAACTTTTTCCAACAAAATAAAATATAAAATAAATTTTAAGAATCTTATAACAAAAATCAATGTAGGTGATGTTTTTTTTTATTTTTTTCGAAGATTTGAGCTCTTTTGAAGGTTAGAGCTCTTTAGAAGGCTCGAGCTCTTTTAAAGCCTCGAGGCATGGCTCAGAGAGCTCGCAGCTCGGCTAAGCTCGGGGCACCGAGCATACCGAGCTCACTGAGTTTTGCCATTCCGCCTCGAGGCTTCAAAAATAGGACTCGACGCGTCGAGTCTTGTACTATCACTAAATAAAATAGGCGATCTTTTTTTCACTGATGATGGTCTGATGACATGTAGCAGTTCAGTCATATTATGTAGCAAGTAAACTAATTTAATTTTCGCTATTCAATCACACACTCACGATGGCAACCGAAATCGCCCGAATTGATCTGCCCCCTAGACAAGTGGCAAAATGTGACATTATATTCGGACGGATTCGATTTTCAAAAAGTTTAACTAGTCTAGTCTACTAATAGACCCACTGGTCGCGTTCGAAGCACCTGTGCGGCGCTAAACTCGTCACGACATGCAACGAGACAATGGGTCAACTATCCGGCCGCCGGATATCCGGCTATCCGGCCTTGCAGCTGGCCGGATATCCGGTATCCGGCTAAACAACTATCCGTTTCATCTCTAGTTACGAGTGGGCTAAAAGTCTAGCGGTTATTACATTACTATGAGATGCCACAGTGCGCGTGGACGCACAGGGCGACACACGAGCCAATCACCGAGCTCTATTCAACGCAAGTACGAAGTGCGCCGGATCAGCTAGTTAAAGTATAAGCACGTATAATAAGCACTTTTTTTTTGTGACAGGAAAGGAGGCACTTACCAAAAGTTGGTCTCAAAGTGCTGGTAGGGTAACTTCAGTATGCAAGGCAAATGCTGATCACCGATGATGATTTAAAAATTCACATAGTGTAATGATAAATAATGATATCTACCTTGGCTGTGTTTGAGGTGATCAGCTCATCACTCATCGTTGCCCATGTAAAATCTGTCAATCTGTCAATTTAATCTCCACTTTCATAAAAGCGCTTGTGGGAGACGAATCGAACGCCTCCTCACATTAATTTAGCAGAAGTAGAATTTATACAAATTATAAGCGGCTTTCAATAAACAAATATATTTACAATTGACTAAATTACAAAAACATAAAAGAAATAAAATTATCAATCCGAACAAAATCAAAAGAGCGAGTCGTAGGCTAGTGTCAAAGGTGACAATATAAAATCTTCTTTTTTACTGCCAGCCAGGAGCGCGCGGGACGGAGCGCCGCGGGCGGACCAATGAGTTTTCATTGTGGCGTACATAGATCGCCACACGCTTTTACATTAAGGAGACTCCAGCAGCGCGATTCTGTCTTACTTCCCATTCGGAATTTGCAGTGGTGTGGTGTGTGTGGTGTTTGCAGGTTTAGGTTTTTGTATGTGATACTGGCGTTACCAACCTGTCTATAAAATCATTGGGGGAGGCCTATGTTCAGCAGTGGACTGGTGTTTTCTGATTCCCACTTTCCACCTCCAGGAGGCTGGTGCGACTCTCGCCATCTGCCAATGGGGTTTCGACGACGAAGCCAACCACCTTCTCCTGGCCGAGGGTCTACCAGCAGTCCGCTGGGTCGGCGGGCCAGAGATGGAACTCATCGCGATCGCCACCGGCGGCCGCATCGTGCCGCGCTTCGAAGAACTTACGACGGACAAGCTGGGCTCGTGCGGACTGGTGCGGGAGCTGAGTGAGTGACACGAGTGTCTTAGCGGAGCGGAGCGGAGCGGAGACGGAGCATCGTGCCGCGCTTTGAAGAACTTACGACGGACAAGCTGGGCTCGTGCGGGAGCTGAGTGAGTGACACGAGTGTCTTAGCGGAGCGGAGCGGAGACGGAGCATCGTGCCGCGCTTTGAAGAACTTACGACGGACAAGCTGGGCTCGTGCGGACTGGTGCGGGAGCTGAGTGAGTGACACGAGTGTCTTAGCGGAGCGGAGCGGAGACGGAGCTCGTCGCGATCGCCACCGGCGGCCGCATCGTGCCGCGCTTCGAGGAACTTACGACGGACAAGCTGGGCTCGTGCGGACTGGTGCGGGAGCTGAGTGAGTGACACGAGTGTCTTAGCGGAGCGGAGCGGAGACGGAGCTCGTCGCGATCGCCACCGGCGGCCGCATCGTGCCGCGCTTTGAAGAACTTACGCCGGACAAGCTGGGCTCGTGCGGACTGGTGCGGGAATTAAGTAAGTGTTGTCTTTTAGCGGAGCCGAAAAGTGAGGAGCGGAGCGGGGAATACGAAACGGAGATTTTGGGAGCGGAGCGGGGAATACGAAACGGAGGTTTTGGGAGCGGAGCGGGGAATACGAAACGGAGGTTTTGGGAGCGGAGCGGGGAATACGAATCGGAGGTTTTGGGAGCGGAGCGGGGAATACGAAACGGAGGTTTTGGGAGCGGAGCGGGGAATACGAAACGGAGGTTTTGGGAGCGGAGCGGGGAATACGAAACGGAGGTTTTGGGAGCGGAGCGGGGAATACGAAACGGGAGGTTTTAGGAGCGGAGCGGAAAAGTTGGGTGCGGAGCGAAACTGACAGCGAAACGGAGTGGGGAAGTTTGGACCTGAGCGTAAGGAAGGAGTGGTGGAGAAAGGAAATGAAATGGAGCGGAGCTATTTATTTATTTATTTATTTAAAGACTTTATTGCACACACAACAATGTTCCGTACAAAAAGGCGAGCTTAATGCCATATGTCATTCTCTACCAGCTGACCTTGAGCAAAACAGAGATATTGAGTAGGCGGTGCTAAAAAGCTACAAAAATGTACACAATATAATACATAAAATATTATAAGAGCTATGCCTAAATTTCACTGTTCTTTTGCTGAATTTCACCGCGTGGCGGAGACTAAAGACCGCCTGACTGAGGAACTTGCTAAAGACAAGTTGGAATTGTGAGGTGCTGGAGCTCAAATTAAAAAAATATATTACTCCATGTTGGTATAAAGTGTTTAACTGAATCTTTTTGGCTCTCCATTGGTTCTAAACGGAGACAAACCGAACTTCCACACTCTGCTGTTACCGATCCTTGATTACATCACGTATTAATGTTTTACACCCAGTCCCAGTATAAATTTAGTCCCACCACTACTTCTGGAAGTTTTTGACAGTTATCTAACATGCATACTTGCCTTTCTTCTTCTTCTCAGTCGGTACACTCTTGTCAGAGTGGTCGTGGTCATCATTTTGAATCACGATTCAGAGTGATGTTCCTCGTAATACTGCGCCATTCCTCGCGGACTGCAGCTTATGATGTAATGTTTACTAACCATAATTATGTTTATCAATTAACCAACTATTCTCTCCGCAGCCTTCGGCACGTCCAAAGAAGAGATGTTGGTCATCGAGCAGTGTTCCAACTCGCGCGCGGTCACGCTTCTCATGCGTGGCGGCAACCGCATGATCGTCGACGAGGCCAAGCGCTCCGTGCACGACGCGCTGTGCATCGTAAGAAGCCTCGTGCAGGTCGGTGGAGACACCAGTAGTGTCGATATACACATACATTTTTTGTCCCATAAAATCAGGCGCTGAAAAATCCGGCTCGAAGGACCAAAATTTAGGAGGGAGGGAGATTTCCAATTTAGGAGTTCTCAGGGTTATTTTTCAGGGGGAAAGATTAGCATCATAGCTCATGAGAGTACTATCTGAGGGCTTTCTGGGGTGTTAGCCACGATAGCCGAACGGTGAAGTGTCAGACTGGCTGACTCGTCATCCGAAGAACGTGGTTTCGAACCCCGCTAACGCTCGCTCTAGGTGAGCCCACTCGTGACAAGCATATGGCCAGTGTCGTTGTCACAAACCGTCTCCATCAGCAACTACTCTAAGACGGCCTTCACATTAGAGCGTCAGAAGCGCGACAGCAGCGGATTCACATTTAAAATGTCGCTGCCGCGCTATTTATAGTATGAAGTTACAAATCGCGCTGCTAAAGTCGCCTAAATGTGGAAGCACACTAACACCCGTATTCACAAACGATGCTTGCTTAAGTGAAGCAGTAAATCTAACGCACAGCGTTAAATAGAGCTCTGTAATTGGTTCGTGTGTCATCCTGTGCGTAAACACGCACTGTGAGACCTCATAGTAATGTTTGTGAATACGGGTGTAAGTCCTTCCCGTTATCGAGCAGTGTCGGTATAAAGATGTAGTCATCGAGTGTTCGAACTCGCGCGCGGTCACGCTTCTCATGCGCGGCCGCAACCGCATGATCGTCGACGAGGCCAAGCGCTCCGTGCACGACGCGCTGTGCATCGTACGAAGCCTCGTGCAGGTCGGTGAAGACACCAGTAGTGTAGATATACACATACATTTTTTGTCCCATAAAATCGTTCATAGGGCGCTGGAAAATCCGGCTCGAAGGACCAAAATAGCTGAGAACTCCTATTCTCAGGTTAATTTTTCAGGGAGGGCGATTAGTATAGTTCATGAGTGAGTACTGCCTACCATCATTTTAGAATCGGTAGCCCTGGGGGCTTTGGGGGGGCACCAAGACCATTCTAGGGTGGTAGCCATGATAGCCGAACGGTGAAGGGGTCAGACTGGCTGACTCCTCATCAAAGAAACACGGGTTCGAACTCCACTGATGCTCGCTTTAGGGTGAGCTCACAGCAGTGATACAAGCATATGGCCAGTGTCGTTATCAACGACCGTCTCCAGTTGCAACTACGTCAGAAGCGGATTCACATAAAAAATGCCGCTGCCGCGCTTCATCGACTGGGGAATACTACCACACTTGCACTCCAAGTTATGCATTTCTAAGGAAACTTACGCGTTGTCACTTCACCGTCGATAATAGCTCTTATCACAATAGAGTAAGAACTAGTGAACGCCAGACCTACGTCATTTTTTAAAAACTGATACTGATGAACCAATATAGGATATAATGTTGGTGAATTATGAAGTTTGGGTCATCGTGGCTTTGGGAGCTACCCAAAAAAAACTGTCTGGCTGTTGGGGAAAATACTTCTAATTATTGTCCAAATATTATACATAAAAATCAGATTTAATGGTTCACTAGTCTCTTACGCCCGATTCCCATATTCAATCCTTGTCCAAATCCGGATAACAACTTTCAAATTGAATTCAGTTTTAGATTATATTTACAAAACTTTCGATGCATTTACACTTTAATATTGTTTAAATAGTCTTATAAACAATATAAAAATGTAAAAACATCAAAAACCGCAGTTATTTTGGCAAAAAACATATTAAAATTTGACAGTTGACAATCCAAATCCGTATAATTTGGATTAGGATTGAATATAGAAATCCAGCATTAGTCTACAAGTGCTCACCTATCTTTCTATTCGCAGGATTCCCGCGTCGTCTACGGCGGAGGCGCGGCCGAGGTGTCGTGCGCGCTGGCCGTGGCGCGCGCGGCCGGCAAGCTGGCGTCGCTCGAGCAGTACTCCTACCGAGCATTCGCCGATGCTTTGGAGGCCGTGCCGCTCGCGCTCGCTGAGAACAGGTCAGTAGAATATTCCAGCCACAGGACGTCTCCAATGGTAGTCAGATCCACCCATAAAATGGGCAGATGACTTCATAAAGATAGCAGGAAGGCGCTGGATGCACAGCTCGCAGAGAAAAGGTCAGTGGGAGAACATTTCAGCTACAGGACGTCCACTGCTGAAGATAGGCTTCCCCAATGATGTTCAGATCCACCAATAAAGTGGGTAGATGACTTCTTAAATGGTAGCAGGAAGGCGCTGGATGCAGGTCACTACTAAAGTCCATCTGCCAGAAGCGTAACTATGCTACTGACTATACCATCCGAGGCCCGTGGCAAATCTGCGCACGGGGCCCTTGGCGTACTTAGGGTATTTTTCAGGGGGGCCCCGGGACAATCGCGAGGGGAGAGGGGTGCGATTAGGGTCTTGGGCCGGGGCCCTAGTATTTTGCCAGCCCTGCTATCCTATAGTTACGCCACTGCCATCTGCGTTGCGTTGTCGCGTTCTTCATTCACTTAGGACAACGGCAGGATCACTTCCGAAATGTCGTATATTGCCGTCCCTCTCTCGCCAAGCGGGTTGCCAGCATGAGCGACGAAGACAGATAGACCCGTAACTGCGGCGGAGGTGTCGTGCGCGCTGGCCGTGGCGCGCGCGGCCGGCAAGCTGGCGTCGCTCGAGCAGTACTCCTACCGAGCATTCGCCGATGCTTTGGAAGCCGTGCCGCTCGCGCTCGCTGAGAACAGGTCCGTAGAACATTTCAGACATAGAACGACCACTGCTGAACACAGGCCCAAGGTGGGCAGACGACTTCATAAAGATAGCAGGAAAGCGCTGGATGCAGGCCGCTTCCAACTAGTCGATCTACGTTGCGTTTTTTAAAAGCAATAATCCAGCTGTATTTATAGTAACGCCCTTCTGTCAATGTCATAGATAGGACGGTTTAGTGTCTGACATCTATACCTCACGAGACGTATGACACACGTCATAACACGTGTCTATGTAGCCCACTATTAAATTCAACTACTACAAGATATTTTCGCACCGTTTTACTTCGCGTTTCCCCGTTTGTCGTTCCCATAGGACAAAGCGAGGTTACTCTAAAAGTCACCTCCAACCGAAGTGCCATATTGCCATCCCTCTCACGCAAAGCGAGTTACCAGCATGAGCGACGGAGACAGATAGACCCGTAACTGCGCGACGGAGATATCGTGCCGGTGGGATCACTCCCGAAATGTCGTATATTGCCGTCCCTCTCACGCAAAGCGGGTTGTCAGCATGAGCGACGGAGACAGATAGACCCGTAACTGCGCGACGGAGATATCGTGCCGGTGGGATCACTCCCGAAATGTCGTATATTGCCGTCCCTCTCACGCAAAGCGGGTTGTCAGCATGAGCGACGGAGACAGATAGACCCGTAACTGCGGCGGAGGTGTCGTGCGCGCTGGCCGTGGCGCGCGCGGCCGGCAAGCTGGCGTCGCTCGAGCAGTACTCCTACCGAGCATTCGCCGATGCTTTGGAGGCTGTGCCGCTCGCGCTCGCTGAGAACAGGTTAGTAGAACATTGCAGCCACAGGACGTCCCCAATGGTAGTCAGATCCACCCATAAAATGGACAGATGACTTCATAAACATAGCAGGAAGGCGCTGGATGCACAGCTCGCAGAGAACAGGTCAGTTGAATATTTCAGACACAGGTCGTCTACTGCTGAACATAGGCGTGCCAATGATGTTCAGATCCACCAATAAAGTGGGTAGATGACTTCTTAAATGGTAGCAGGAAGGCGCTGGATGCAGGTCACTACTAAAGTCCATCTGCCAGTAGCGTAACTATGCTACTGACTATACCATCCGAGGCCCGTGGCAAATTCTGCGCACGGGGCCCTTGGCGTACTTAGGGTATTTTTCAGGGGGGCCCCGGGACAATCGCGAGGGGAGGGGTGCGATTAGGGTCTTGGGCCGGGGCCCTAGTATTTTGCCAGCCCTGCTATCCTATAGTTACGCCACTGCCATCTGCGTTGCGTTGTCGCGTTCTTGATTCACTTAGGACAACGGCAGGATCACTTCCGAAATGTCGTATATTGCCGTCCCTCTCTCGCCAAGCGGGTTGTCACATGAGCGACGGAGACAGATAGACCCGTAACTGCGGCGGAGGTGTCGTGCGCGCTGGCCGTGGCGCGCGCGGCCGGCAAGCTGGCGTCGCTCGAGCAGTACTCCTACCGAGCATTCGCTGATGCTTTGGAAGCCGTGCCGCTCGCGCTCGCTGAGAACAGGTCAGTAGAATATTCCAGCCACAGGACGTCTCCAATGATAGTCAGATCCACCCATAAAATGGGCAGATGACTTCATAAAGATAGCAGGGAGGCGCTGGATGCAAGCCGCTACCAATTAATCAATCCAAAGTCATTAATTTTCTGCAATTAGGCTTTTAAAAGCGTTTATAAAAGCTTATTTGCAGTTTTCAATCCCCAGAATCCATCTCATTTCCACCCACGGATGGAATGATTTTGAACTAATGAACCCGCCTCTGTTGCACCTCTGGAAAGCCAAACATTTTTAGAACATGCTCAATAGCTGCTGGGAACAGAAAAGAAGACATGCCCACGTACAATCGTTACCAAAATAATTACGCCACGCCACCTCGATATCACTCTGTTTCAGTCAAAACTAATAATCGGTCAAAACAACTTTTGACTTCAAAAATTTTCAAAAAAGTGGTTTTGACTAGAAAAATCAGTCAAAACTGATTTTTTCCGATTATGAGTTTTCACTAACAACTTCATCACTCCGCCGAACATATCGTCGGCGTCGTCGAACAACGTCGTATGATCGCAACCGTCAAAATCTGTTTTTTTGCATAAAACTACTCTAAAATAGCCCCTTTATAAACTAATTTTTTAATTTTTCAAAATTCGTAATAATATCGAAGATACGAACACCGACGGATGTGATTATTCTAACGCAGTACAGAGACGTGTTTGTGCAAGCGTCATTGTACTTCGGAAGACTGCACATTGTTTGTTGGAATAGCTTATACATTTGTATTCGTATTGATATTGAATGTATCTAGAATTTCGTCTTTATTATCTATAAGTTTGGACACTTTATCGTTTTGATGACTGAAAGTCACAACCATCTCTTTACTAGGGAAGTCAGAGAAAAAAAAACTGTGACGTACGTACACACCCGTCGTTGTACTAGGAAGTTCGAAAATAAAAGAAACAGTGTCCTTTTGTTTTTATTTTATGGTATTTGTAGGTAGATTGATGAGTATAAACATTAAGAATGTTTGGTACAAAATAATTGTTTTTGGTGGCGGATGTACTGAACTTACATTGTTCTAAGGACTTTTGTTTGACGTTTGATCAGAACCATCGTTGTACTTCGGTAAAGTTTGGTAATTTTAATGTCGGATATACACAACCGACTTTCTACTAGGGACGGGTATTCCAATTGCGTCTTTGTTCTATTTTTAAATTGCTTAAAAAGTAAAATAAAAAATTGAGACTACAATAATTTGATTTTAATGTGTTTCTTTTTGACGATTTGTTACTCAAAATAAACATTGTGTTAAAAATAAAGTTTTTTTTTGCGTATACAGGATGACATCTTGTAATGAGTGAACATCCTTGTAAAGGATTATAGTGCATGTCATTTGCAATCAAATTAGATAAGTATTTGCCTACGCAAAACACAATGTAATTTTTCCATACAAAAAATCAAAATAATAATAATTAATATCCCGTAGCTGATTTTAAATTTTCCTGCTTTTAAGCTAAGGTAGAAAAAGCCCAAACTATAAATAATAAAAATAATAAAAGACTTTATTAAACACACAGTAAAACATAAAAGTAATAAAATAAATGAAAAAAGTGTGATAAAGGAGCGCCCGCTCAATTTTTATCGGAACACCATGTTAGGATGTCCCTATTAAAACTGAGAAATGCTTGACTTTTGCCTAGGCATATACCTACATAAATAAATTGGTTACAATAACCTGTTATCCCTTACAAGGATGTTCACTTATTAACACGTCACCCTGTAAGTATAGGTATGCTTAGAAAGCTTTTCGTCTAAGTTAAACTTTATACTTTATTTTATTTATTTCTAAGTAGCACTTACACCGTCAAATCAATGCCCCCTTTACCCTTTCAAGCAGATCCCAACATTATTCAAAAAATGCAAGATCTTATAGGTGATAGTTTTTGCATCCAGTGCCTTCCTGCTACCTTTATGAGATCATCGTTCCGCCTTGCTTTGTGGGTGGATGTCGCACGCTTCGTTTTTCGGTATGCAGCCTACTCCAGAACCTTGGTGTCCCATTGGCCGTAAGTTTTGCGTACTATGTGTCCTGCCTATTGTCACTCAGCATGCTAATCTGTCGGGATATGTCATCGACTTTAGTTTGTTTACGGACCTCCCTCATTTATGATTTGATCTCGTAAAGAAACACTGACATAACCCTTGCTATAACACGCCGTGCAACTTTGAGCTTCTTTGAGAGCCAACGTTTTGGACCTATAATAGGGTAACACACACTGATGGTAGACTCTCGTCTTTAGGCACTTTAGGATTTTGGACGAAAAGTTGTCTAGTTTTCCGGATACTGCCCAGTCGAGGTAGATTCGTCGATTGACCTCTTTCTCGAAGTTGGACCTACCTAGCTAAATCTTTTGTCCAAGGTAGACATCCTACTTGTCAACAATTTCAAGAATTGAGATCCCAACCGTAGTTGGGTAGGTATTTTTTCCATGTTCATCCAAAGGCCCCGTTGGGATACTCGATTAAGGTCTTTAATATTGTGTCGAGGTCTTCCAAAGATTCTTACATGACCATAATATTATCGTCGGCATACCTAAGGTGAGTGTTGTACTCGTCGTTGATATTTATGCCGAATCCTTTCATTCCAGGAGTTGGACAGGTGAACAGTTTTGGAAATAGGTATAAAATCTCCCAGCCTTACGCCTCGCTGTAGTGGAATCGCGCTCGTGCTCTGCTTCTGTATTCGGGCCGGATTGGTGCGTTCATGTAGAAGTACTTCAGTACCTCGATGTAACGAGAGTCGATACGGCCGCGGTGCAGGGAGAGATTGCAGCACTGCCCAAATCTCGATCAAATCGAAGGCCTTCTCATAGTCCACGAACTCCAAGCATAGTGGCAAGTTATACTCTTCGATCTTCTGCATAACCTGCCGTAGTATATGGATGTGGTTTATCTATCCTTGATTTTTGTTAATTTTCTTTGATACCTATTGTCTTTAAATTATTTATAAAAATTAATAATGAAACCTAATAAACAATGTTTTTTATTTATTTCCTCCAACTTTCTTCATCATCCGACGGGTACTCATGGCAGAAGTTCCGTAGAATAATGACTAAAAGTGACATACGTCATATATTTGATTAAAAAAATTCGCAGAACAACGACGGTTTATCACATACATCCTCAAATTGTCCATAGGGCAATGACGCATGTGATTTTTACAAAAAACTAAGTATTTTTGGAGATGGGTACATAGTTTATATAAAATAACATCTTTATGTTTATAACATCCCTAAATTTGAAACCGATCAGCCAAGTAGATTTTTTTGTAGACACAAAAAACCGGTTCCAAAACTTCAAAACGCTCTCCTGGAAACTTAACATTTTGCAGATACGTCGTTGTTCGACGACGCCGACGATATAATAATTACAAAAGCCTTTTTTCAGACATTATTACATAATGAAATCCCAACTAATATTATAAATGCGAAAGTAACTCTGTCTGTCTGTCTGTCTGTTACGCTTTCCCGCTTAAACCTCGCAACCGATTTCGATGAAATTTGGCAGGGACATAGTTTGAGTCCCGGGAATGGACATAGGATAGTTTTTATCCCGGTTTTTGAAACAGGGACGCGCGCGATAAAGTTTTTCTGTGACAGACAAAATTCCACGCGGGCGAAGCCGCGGGCAGAAAGCTAGTTTTATAATAAATACTCCTGAAACGTAACTTACCATGAAACGTTTATTTACAGTGGTCTGTCGCCCATCGATACGCTGTCTGAAGTAAAGGCGCGGCAGGTGGCCGAGAACAACTGCAACCTCGGCATCGACTGCATGGACAATGGTATGTGCAGAGTAAATACAAATGAGTAGGCCATCTTCATAGAAACGCACCGAGCGCGGTTAGCGTAACGTGGATTAGCGGGGTGTTGCGCCGAATTTTGTCAGTGTGTGCGTGCGCGCCGCATACGTATTGGCATACAAACCGCGCTCGGGCGTTTCTATGAAGATGACCTACTCATTTGTATTTACTCTGGTATGTGTTCTTGCCAAGTAACTATAACAACTAAAATTTAATTATGGTTACTTACTGCCTTCCTGAGAAATCTGTATTTCCTAGCACTAGGATGGTCCGTGATGTTAACCCTTTCCTCGTTCGCATTAGTTTTATTTATATTGCTTGCTTAGGTAGTTTTTTTTCTTTAGTAAATAAAATCAGTGTTAATGTTTACTCAATAAATGTTTCATACAATGTGTAATGAATTGGTTGTTTTTTCTTACTGTTTTAAAACTTCTGCCTCTGCCAATACCATTACATTTTAATTGCACTAACAAAAATATCCTACCCTCAAAAAGGCAATTTACAAGATTATTTCACGATTTATTATTTAATTTTATTCAAAAACACAACATTTTAAGGTTATGTCACTTAACTGTTAAGCTGGTGCAACTCAGCCTTACAAAACAATCGTAAAAGTTAATGTAAAAAATTACAACTTACTGAAAACGTCTTTCCCAGGTTCAAACGACATGAAGGCGATGAACGTGATCGAATCACTTCACTCCAAGAAGCAACAGATCGCGCTCGCTACGCAGCTCGTCAAGATGATCCTCAAGATCGACGACGTGCGCTCGCCGGCCGACGCCATCGACTAAACAGTGGTAGACTGCCGAGGATGTTCGTAAAACGTGGCGAGATTCGGCTTTCGGGACGCGTATTTTGGGCTCTTTCAGGGGTTTATTCCATTTTGATCACATGGGTCTGGTTTGATGACCTGAACGTCCAATTGTTGTACTTACAATTTTTTTGCAACACTTGATATTTTCTAAAAACCGCAACAAACAAATTGGACATGTATGTGACTATTCAGAGGTGTTATTTATGTATAGGTGATCAAAGGAAACTAAAATAATTAAACTGGAGTCCACTGATCACCCAGGTCATCTTAACCATGGTTAAAAGGATACCAAAACTTGTTCACGTGTTTGTTTTGTATCGTGCCGAAAAACGCCAATCTGAAAGTCTATGGTCATTCTACTGATCGAGCTGGCTCGATTATATGACATCAATACTGAAGTTGAGTTATGTAATGCCTCGCCTCATGATAAAATATCTCCAATTTTATTTGTCCACATTATACTCGTCGGAAGTCCTCACAATAATTAAGAACTAATTATATTATTTTAGTTTTATTTGTAATTTAAAGCCTACGTTGTTTCTGATGGCAAATTTCAAGGAATACTATTTAATATTTCAACATTTGACTGTATGTAACATTATCTTTATTTTAGTTTGCCAAATTCAATGATTTACTAAAATTCATTAGTAAATTTTACGAAATGGATTTTAGTAAATCAACTTTATACCTACTCGAACACCGGATTTGTTAATAACATTTCCATATATTTTATTTTCACAAGTATTAAAAATGTGTCTCAATCGAGTGGTGTCTACAGCTAGGTGTAAGCCACTGCATTTGGTATGAGCGTACGGGTGTACGATGTGATGGATGCCTTATTGCACTAATAAAATTAATATGAGCTATTTATGTATGGTTTTATTTTATACTAAATTGGCCCTTACACCAACCCACTTAAATTGCCCACAATGCCTTCTTTTGGCAATTTGATACACACATCTCACATTATTTAATTTATACCTGTCAATAATTTGTAAATAGATACTTTATGTACATACAAATCAACAAAGATTTACAATTTGTTAAATTTATTCGCGTATTGTAATTACAAGTTTACTATTTACGAACCACAATGTGTTTTACCGAGAAACAAATTATTTCTTCTGTTCTCCACGTTTACCTATTTATTGAAGTTATAAACGAATCTTACTTTGTAAAAAATGAATGAATTTCATCCCCACTCCTCTGTTTTCTTGACTTGACTTGGCTAATTTCCGCGCAGTGTAAACGCAGCATAAAATCTAAAAATAAAATTCCCTGTGCCACGTCTGTGGTGCCACGTGAGGGATAGAGCACGTGTATTGAAGAAAGGGGTAAAACTTTCAGCAGCAGTTTACACAATAAAATTATTTTGAGAACACGTGCGAGCGAAGCCATTTTCATCAACGTGCGTTTCTTTCCCCATTTCATTCGCAAATTACGATTATTAATGATCAGTAATCTTTAAGTTCTAAACTCATGAACGGATTCTGATACAACAAATTGAAAAAGAAAAATAAATCAAGGTAAAAATACCTATATTGAATCTGGAAGATTGCTTTTTAGCGCAATTTGCCTAAATTGTGCCGTCTAGGTATTTCTTTCTTTTCTTTTAACCGACTTCATAAAGGAGGAGGTTCTCAATTCGATTGGTTTTTCTTGTGTAGTGTACAATAATGTTCTATCTATCATCTTATGTTGAGTAGGAAACCAAAACTGAAGGTAAGGGAAAGCAATAAATGAAACAAAGTATATTGTGTACAATTAACTGTTATTTTATTTGGAAGTAAATAATGCTATATACAATCCGTCGCCGCACGCTGAGAGGGGCTCCGGCCCCGACTTAAAGCTAGAACTTGTGACTACGCGGTTACATCGTCAGCTCCTGGAAAACAAAACAAATTGGTATGAGCATGTAGTTTTTCTACGAATGACACAAAATGAGCGAATATTCGTTACACCCCTAACTACACCACCCAACATTATCATTATATATTGAAGGGGTCTCTTCGTGTTGAATCTGTCTTCACTAAAAAGTCCGGCCTCCGCTATGAGGTCGAAATGGTCACTCATTCTTGCATAATTTTGGTAATCCACCCCTACAGGCAGGGCAGAGTGCCCAATGGGAAAGAAGGGCCTGGCTACAAGCATTTGAGCTACACAAAATGTTCACAGAATTGTTGTTTCGGCGATAGTTCCTCTGTGGCTGACGTTTCCGTTCCTGGTAAAGCTCGCTCGCCTGGTAGAGTCGTGTCAGGTTAAGGATGCAAGTTGACCGAAAGTCAACTTGCATCCCTAATGTGACAATAAAACTAACAACGTACCATGATGGAGTTGACGATGTCAGAGTGGTTAATACGCTGCGCTCGCACGACGATCTTCATCCAATGTTAGACAAAGGCTTCCACCAAGGATTTCCCGTAACCTTCACCAGATCATTGGTCCACCATTAGATGGACCGGGAGGCCTGCCTACACTGTTTTCAGGTTCGTGGTCGCCACTCGAGACCTTTCCTCTAGCCAATGGCCATCACAGTTCAGCTAGCTATGTGTAACTATCACCCCCAACGTACCATGATGGCGTTGACGATGTTGGAAGTGGTATTATTACGCTGCGCTCGCACGACGATCACAGCCGACTGCCGGGCAACGACCGGTCTGATTCTTCCCGTAACCTTCACCAGATCGTCGCTAATGAGACTAGCCTATACCGTCTTCAACATTCGACACCTTTTCTGCTCCAACGGCGACCAGTTCTGCGAGCTATATGTAACTATCACCCCTCCCGCCTCGCGGCATGAGAGGGAGGCATTACTCAGTCAGTGTCTGCTAAAGTCCGGTCGCCGAGCACGTAGAATTTCGTCCAATGACCCCAAGCTACCCGTCCTTATCGCTCGCACACTCACTACGGCCGCACATTGGACGATATTCTAACTGCTCGGCGACCGGACTTTAGACCTATAATACGTACCATGATGGCGTTGACGATGTCGGAGTGGTTGTTGCGCAGGGCTCGGACGGCGCGCGCGCGCGACACGTTGGCCTGCGACATGACGATCTCCACATCCTTTTCGTCGACGCCGGCGCCGGCTTCTTCGGCGCCTTCCGAGTCCTCCTCCTCGGCGATAGGTGCCACGGTCTGTGAGGGAAGTGTTGGATTAGATGACGAATACAAAATGACGGTAGTTTACTGTTTCTTGCTGTCTCTTTTATTTCTTTAGTAATGTAATCTGATTTAAAATCGAACTATTTAAAGTGGGAATCGAACCCAGCTTCCAGCCAGGCGACTGCTCTTTCATCTGCGCTACTTTGGACCAATTCGCCTTTTTTCTGCAATAGTCGTAAAAGTTGAATAATCTCCTTATTTCTTTCATTTTGGATATCCTTTTATTTTGGACCTGTATCTTTTTAAGATCACAAATGTGTATCTTTCTGAGATCTTACCCACCAGCAAACATATGCTAATAATCAACACCCAGGCCATATAAATAGATTCCAACGACCTACATTGTCCAACCCACATCGATCGCCACTTCAACTTGTAAAGTTATGCTAAATGTATGTTAGATATGATCTCGCAAGCAGACTGAATACAATTTGCTTCACATTTCAAATAAATGAATACTTCTTTGGAAATTTCTACATTGCATCCTAAATTAGACAAAAGCTTGCTTATTATCAATCACAATAGTTGAGAAGTGAGATTGTACAACTTTAATGCTGATTTTCAAAATAACTGGGTTATTTAACAACATGTATGAACTTGACAAACACAAAACCCAAAGTACGTAAACTGTAGGCTTAAAATTTTAAAACTTAGAGTTGTTAAGTAATTTTGATGTAGCCAGTCTCACTCTCACAATAATAATAGAAAAGAATCTAACAACATTTGCATGCATTCTTTGATGAAGCAGAACATGAGCACATTTCAACATGTAACACCGATATTTAATTATGTATACCATGTTTTAAGCAAATAAATAAATTATCTTATCTTATCAACATCCCATTAAATCCATTACGCTGTTTGGAGCTTTCAAAGAAACATACAAACGCCTTGTAGCACAGTCGACTAAAAAAATTAACTCACCGTTCCAGCAGCGGTAGCATCACCACCAGTAGTTGTGCTCTCCGGAGCCTTGAAACGCTCAGCGGCAGCCATGGTGGCCTGCTGCGACAGATCCTCAATCTTGGCCTCCCCGAACACGATGTATGTGTCCGAGTGAGGGTTCTTGTATACGTCCGGTGAGTTGATCACGAACAGAATGTTCTTTGATTTCCTGATGGTTACCCTGTTGACGCCTTGCACCTGCGAAAGGAGATACACTGTCAGTAAGGCAGTAAAACCAGGACTATTCCCACCTCTCGTTCCCACCGCTGCAACTCCTGTATAGCCAGGATCTACAGCTTGACCGCCAATAAAAACCCAACCAGTTAAGGTCAAGTTTGTCCAGGACAAAAAATCGAGTTGCAGTGTCCGGTAGCATCTCTCGACTATGTGCAGTGCAGTACAGTTCTGTTGTAAGGAGAGTTGCTTGTATTTTTAGGTCCGATTCTATTTGTATGAATAATCTGCCAATACCAAATCAGTTTAATGTGCTTTCATACATGTCCAGACTGATTGACAGCCCGACACAACTATCGGCCAACTAAAAAATCGATTATCTGCACCTAGGCTAATAGCTTCAAACAAGGTTCGTTAAGCCTGGGACGTCCACCCACAAGGTGGACCGACGATAAAGGTAGCAGGAAGGCGCTGGATGCAGGCCGCTACCAACCGTGTGATGTGGAAGTCATAGGGGGAGGCCTATGTTCAGCAGTGGACGTCCTATGGCTGAAATGATGATGATGATGAAGGTTCATCAATCTACTCACGGGCTTGAGTCCTAGTTTGCTCATGATTTTGCGCGCCTTCTTCTCGCCGCGGGATTGCTTGGCCTTCGACACGATGTCGATGCCGGCGATCGGGTTTGAGATCCCGCCGGTGCCTGGGGCTCCTATCAACACAAGGTATAAGCTGTTAAAGCGTATTCATATAAACCCAAAATGTGACGTATTTGCAGAGGGGTGGAGTACGTTACTAGCAAAATGGGTTACTGTGAAAATAATCGCATCTGATTTATGCAGTTTTCCTAAGTTAAATTGTTTATAAGTACTTAAATGTTATTCTGAACTTTGTTACGTCTTGTTTGTATAATGTAATTGGTACTACCATTCTATTCATGAATAAATAATTAAATATAGTAAATCCAAAGTCCGTAATTCCACCGTCTCTATTAATGAATATGTAGCTACTGGGAGTTAATGTTCACACTGCATTTACAGGATCACACCGCATTGCATATTATGGTTTCATAAAAGATAAGGTTTTTTCAAATATAATGTTTCAAGCAGTACCTCAGTGGTGCATAAGCTGGATTGTACACGTAAAGATGAATTTTATACAAAAATAAAATATAAAAAGAGACTGCGTTATGTTGGGATTTGAACCAACCTATTGTTTTGTCTTCCTACTGCTCTTACTACCAACCTAAATAAGACATTTGAGATTAACGAAAAATTTATAATGTAACATAATACAATAAATACACACCACAAATCATGTAGTGCCCTATATTGATTTTGTTTTATACAGTAGAAATCCTAACACACATTTCATTGCAAAATAAAGGCAAAACAACTTTACCTTCAAAACATTATAAACCACTAACCGGCATCCTCCAGCTCGGGGATGGTGTCATCGGAGTCGCTGTCCGAGGACGCGGTCTCCTCCTTCCTCTTCTCGGTCATGGACGCGGTGGCCTTGTCGAGTTCAGTCAGTTCCGGCATTGTGGTATCCGCTGTGTTGATTATTGTGGACTAGAGAGAATTCCTGCGGGAAATTGATTTAGTTACAGTACAGTTTTTCTTTGGTGAATATTCATTTGCGAGCAAAAGTATGATCTGTGTTCTGTTTCAAGTTTGTATAGTTTGTTTCAGCCAAATGACGTATGTATCAATGGTAATCATTTACTATCAGGTGATCCGTATGCTCATTTGCCTCTTATCCCATAAAGAAAGAGAATTACAGAGTAGAGTTTACAGTGTACAGTGAAGAAAAACTCATAAAACTCATTTATTTTTGCAAATAGGCTTTTAAAAAGCTTTGTGACAATAAATGGGCCAGTGCTGAGAAGAAGTAGCCAAGTATTTCAGCCTCTGACTAAGTCAGCACCCTTTGGGAACCGACATACATGTAACTGTTTTATTATAATCAAGTTGATCACAAGGTAATAGGTAAAAAATACATAATAAACTATTGTAGCAGCAAAAACATCAGATGAAGAACAGACTATACACAGCATGTGTGGTTATTTGTATGATTAATAGTGTTCCTTGTGTACAATAATCAGTAAAATATAATTTTATTTCTCTCCATTTAACAACCACTCTACAATGCCATAAAAATGCTCAGTCTACTGTTTGCCTAGAGTTAACACAACATAGGCATGTTACACTGAAATAAGGAAGAACTGGAATTCAAAATTGGAGGATACAAAACTATTTGTGATGGGAGTCTTTAGTGAGGGCAAATTCTCGGTTGGAGTATAGGAAACGGGGCGCTACGCACGAGACTTAGAAAAATTTCGACGGCTTTAGTATGGAGTTTAGACTTAGCCGAATTTTTGATCGTGTTTTGTATGGAGCTGGGACTTGTAATATTTTTCGCTTTCACTTAGTGTAGCAAGGGGGGTCTGAGAACATAGCCGAATTTTCGAAGGCATTTTGTATGGAGCCGAGACTTGTAAAATTTTCGAAAATTTACTTAGGAAAAAATGACCGACTCACACTTGACCGTTTTCTGAGGTCGGAATATTATGGGCCTGGGTGCCGGACGGGGCTCTTAAGGGGGTTCAAAATTTCATTATTTTTTCGATCCGACGCACCGTTTCTGAGATATTTGCAGTTTTGTAGTCTATTAATTTATGTATGAAAGACCATTAACCAATTGCGTTTACCCCGACTCGCCGTGGTCCTTTGGCCGTGGTCCTTTGGCCGTGGTACTTGTCTGCCCGATACTAGAGTGTAATTCCTAAGCCGGAGGCGCGGAGGGTGAGCAGCCTCCGCCCACTGTAACAAGGCGTAGTCACCCGTGCGAGCTGGAGCGGCTGAGGCTGGTCGCCGGAGGCGACCAGCAAGCCGAAGCTGCGGAGGTGAGCTTGGGTGATTACGCCTTGTTACGTAAGGGCGAAGAGGCTGCTCTTCCCGCAGCGCCGGAGACGAGGAAAACCAAATTAAGCCAACAATTCCAACTCAATACTAAAGTCGTCAAAATTTTTCTAAGTCTCGTGCCCCATAGCGCCCCGTTTCCTATACACTGACCAAATTCTCAACACCTAGTACAATTTACCAATTTCACAGTGAAACCCACGAATTTAGCAACTATGCAAAAATAGATTTTGCTTTATTGCCTTGACACTAGCCTATTATCAATACAAACACTGATAAGAGCAATAACAAATTTATTCCTAACCAATTTGACCACAAAACACAATAGTACAGCACTTTGTGGCCACAAAAACTGAAATTACCTCAAAGTTTTGATTGATATCAAATCAAACGCAATGGCGACCTTTGATGTGCAGTTAAAAATCGTTACATCTACGCAGGACCTGCGCCTAGCAAGTGCATCTATCGGGCAGATAAATCTAGGTATCCTGTGCGCAAGTACTAAGTCCGAGTATGGACGAAACAGTGTTTACATGTTACAAACATTGAAAAAACTCGAAATTATGAGCGGTTTTTATGATGCGATGAATACATACTTCTTTTACAAGTCTAGGACTACAGCAGATGCAAAAAATCGCTGATCCAAAGCATTATCCAAAGCTATAAAATGAGGTGCTAACTTGGTGCGAATAATTAACGCAAGTTCGATTCAAACTTACAAAAACGATGGGAATGTATTGCGTTTCGTCAAAAACGAATTTGTTAGGAATGAAATTACCGTAGTTTTTATGAAAATTATGATAAAATAAGCTCACTCCAAGGCTCAGCGCCGCAAAATCGAGCGCGGGTTTCACTATCACTAATCACACAAAAAACAAAATAACTCGCAAATCAAACACAGCTCCGTGCCGAAACACTGTAGAAATATATTTTTACACTAGCACTGTAGGATTCTTTTAATAATTACGGATAAATTACCTTGGAAAAGGAAAATTCGGTAAAGAAACAGGGATCCGCTTTTGACAAAAGACCGAGAATTGCCAGACTGAAAAAATATATAAACATGGGCGAATTTCGTTTAGAAATTGTAGTATTATTACCTCAATCGTAAGTAGCTCATTTAACTAAAAATCATAGAACAAAACAGATTTTTTCCTTAGAATAAAATAATAAAATAATTCTTAAATTCAGTAAAAATTTAGTAGATTAAAAAATAAATATTTTTTTTTACATCATAAATGTGGCAACAATGTTGCTCAAACGTCAGAAAGTTATAGGGATGTGCGCAAGCATTCAGATGATTATGTAAATATCGATAAATAATTTTATGTGTTAATTTTGAAAAAAAAAAACTGAAAAATAAGGCAAAACATCTGGAATTTATTATTATTTAATTTATTCAAGTAAATTAACAATTGTCTTTTTACACGACCGCGCCAATGAAGGGTTATTATTATTATCTTGTTGCTCATGAGCAAAAACAAGAACAAGTTCATGGCGAAAGATCTAAATTTGCAGCATTAGGGCCCTCGCCCACGGCGACTTTTCACTACTAACGCGCGTTAGTCGCATATTTGCAACGCACTACAGAAGTGATGCTAACGCGCTACAGCAGCGCGCTGCATCGCTACAAATGTCGCGCCGTGGGCGAAGGCCCTTAGTTTTGCTGGGCATCCTTTTTAAAAAATCTCTATGGCTTTTTTCTTTGTATGTAGTTACTTTTTAGTCTGGGGGGGCTTGTTTTATTGAGATAGTGCAGATCCAACAGATAGAATTTTACTTAAAAAAACATTCCGGTCAGCATCCTTATCGATATTATTTATCACCAAATGTCGATATCGATATTACTTGCAAAAAAGTATATTGGACATCATTATTATTTTACTCCGTCTCCGAACCGAAGCTCTTGCTGTTTCTGTCATCATTTCCATTCATTTCACTTTTACTATTCGCATTCGTCTTGTGTAGTATTTCGTGCCGTGTACCGATTTTATTGTGAATCGTCTTTATCTTATTGCGCATGGTCGTTAATTAATTGCTGGCTAACATGTTGTAAATCGTGCAGTGCTGTGATGTCAATACTGTGAACACAGTGAAGTTCAAAGTGCAAGTTTTTCGTAAATAATTTAAGTTTGTGGCCGATTGAGGTGCCAAACATGTCTTTGGAGGATAAATTCAATGCTGCGGTCAACGTCATCCGCAGTCTGCCCAAAAGCGGTGAGTATTTAATAGGTTTCCACTAGCTATACTTTGGTAACAACTTAAGTTATTTTTATTTTAGATTTTAGACTAGCTTTAAAAACAACTACTACATAAATGTGTGTAGGTAATTAATAAGATTATGATTATTTTTCTATAATAACTTATCTAATCAACATTGATATTTAAATGTAGATCAACATGAAATTATTAATTACTAATTTGTTTTAAGAGATTATCCATCATCAGTATTACTTAGCTCCAAACAATTCTAGAATTTGATAAATAAACATGAATATTTTATCACACCTTAAACGCTTTGAATAAGCTAGCTCTATGTAAATAAAATATTGTTTACTATATATTAATTTTTCATCTGATGGATTATTTTCTTTCCACAAAAAATTACACCAATCTTTTAATAATGACGCTAAGGCCAAGTTTAAGAGGGAGTAGGTGCATTGTTAGATTCAAGCATAGGGTTGTGCAGTAACTAGGAGTAATTCAATAAAATTAAAATTAATAAATACAACAACATAATATCTTTCTTATCTCTCAAATAAATAACACCGAGTGATTCTTTGTTTTGTTGTTGTGTAGTGTTGCATAGTGGTAGCATTTCCATCTTTTATTTGTACTATTGATTAGATAATGAAACCCCATTATTGGCCATGAGTATCAATTAATATTTGTTAGGATTGTATTGTATTCATCAGGGAGGTCACTCTGTGTGCCGTAATGTCCCAGACCTGGCTATAAACAAAATAAGACAAAGAAGAAGAAATACACTAGGTTTTTTTAAACAAAATAAAATAAAAAATAATAGGAATGATTTTTCTAAGTTATGTAAATATTTATCTGACTGAATTGAATTAATTATGGGCACAACTTGTGTGAGATGAATAAAAACCAATTTGTAAAAACATTCTTAACTAATTCTTAATTTTTTTTCCTAAATTATTCCTACTAAACAATTAAAATCATACACATTTTCCTATTACAGCTATGATAATGCTAATGCCTAGTACAATAATATTGCTCAAAAATATACCAGCAGCGTTAATACCGACACGTTTGTTTGCGTATGCCATTAGTTTTCAGCTAAATCTAAATTATGTAACAGTACAGTAACAGTACACAGACTTTTGCACATAAAAGTAATTTAAAGTGGCGGACTTAATGCCGGGTGGCATTCTCTACCAGTCAAGCACAGGTCAAACACTTTGCCTTGACTTCACATCACGTTCGAGTTGAAAAACTTTGTCGGCGGCACGACATCAACAGCTTTTTGGCAGTTGCTATCAATTATTAATGCGACAATCACTATTGCCGCGTGTTGTCAGCTTGCCAGTGTTGCATACATACCGCTGATATGTTGTCACTAGACGTCGAGACACGCGCGGGTTCTTATTTTGAAAAGAAGCCGCCGACACCAAGCCGTATGTTGACGGGTCATATACGGTTGGAGAGTCCATAAAGAGCCAACTTTGATTCAAATTCGAAAGACTATACGCAGCAGGATGTACGCTTATCGCAGCGACGCGGACGCACTGGCTTCTATGTCTATGAAATCGTATTTTCAGAGAATCAGTTAGGTGCGACGACACGTCGTGTCGCTAGTCATCATTTCAGCCACTGCTGAACATGGGCCTCCCCCAATGACTCATATCGCTCGGTTGTTAAGAACATAAGATATGACGGCTGATGGGGCAGCAAGGTCCTGGAGTGGAGGAGTACAGCGAGAGACGTCCACCCACAAGGTGGATCGACGACCTGATATAGGTAGCAGGAAGGCGCGGGATGCAGGATTGCAGGCACAGAAATACGTGCTGAGCAATTAGTTTAGAACTAGTACTTTTATTTTTGTAAATTGTAATCTTCACACAAATCGAAGTCTGAAGAGCTTACAAACTGGTTCGCAACAACCATGTCAACAGCAGTATTGAGATCAAAACAAAAACAAGAAGTAAACGTTGCGGTTCACTTTTACTTTCTTTTCTGAGGAGTACTCTGCTCCGATTCAGTTTGCGAACAGGGCTAAAGAGTTTACCGTATTTTTATGTCGTACGTCGACTTTTGGGTAATTAATTATGACGTAACGTCTTATGTAAGGGGGTTATTCAACGGCAAAGATCGACAGATCGAAGAAAGGGAAACTGTATGGCATTACATGCAACCCTGTACCATCATTGCCGAGTGGAGTGTGGAAGGTTCATAGAGCAGTCGGTTTATTTAGGGCATGTATTTAAATGATCTTTTTAAATTAGCAAAAACGGCAAATAAAAAAATCTAAATGGTCATCTATTTTAATGATTGATCCTCTTCCTTTAAGACATAAAATAAATAAAATCGATCGATATTTTAACCTCTTTTGAACTACGCAAAAATAATTTGAGATGTAAAAATTATATCTGATCGTTACTTGTTGGTCCTCAAAAATAAAAGAAATGAGCACCAAATATTCAATATTGTGATACTTTTTTAAATAATTCGATTTGTATAAATAAATTATTTTTTGTCTATATCAAATAATCTTCAAAATAATTATGTTATGGTACTTATTTTTATTAAGTTGTAGTCAAAGGATGGAAACTATTTAAAGGCACTTGATGTTCAAAGATTTTTTTTTATTAAAAAAGCATACTTAACACGTTCACACTGCGTTATCGGGTCGAATTGACCTTAGGTGCTGGATGCGTTGGTGCGGGATGGATATATTCGGTCTTTTCAGTAGTACGAAAGATAAATATTGTTTTGCAATTGTTTCGTCAAACACAGTAAATATTTGGAAAAAAAAAACTTATCAGGTCCTTACGACCCGTTGTCGCACTAAAAGTAAACAAATATCGTTTAGTGTTTTTATCGGGTCTAATCGACCCATTGACAGATGACTTTATGGTCACTGATCACGGTCGAGATCGGTATCACAGAATAAGTAATAGTACAGGTACAGAAGGATTACTCCGCAAGACGATTTAAATAAATGCGAGTCTTGCTACGACGCGATACAGTGGAATTCAGCTCGCACAGCACTACGTACCTACAATTTTATTCACCTACAAGTTTTGTCTCTTTCTATCGCGTGCCTCTGAACTCTTCTTACGCTGCTAGGGTTGCTATGCTGTCTAGTGAAAAAATAGAATTAATCTACTTAGGTATTTGTAATGAGGTACGTATGTAGGTAAGTATTAGTGTTATTTTACCTTTGTAAAAATAACATTTTAAATATACCTACTTAGGATAAAAAAGTACTTATTTTAATACAATGTCTTCATTCATACCTATTTTAACATAAGACAAATAAATTAAACATACCTACTATCACAGAAGAAAGAATGACGTCATCATACCTACCTACTTACTACGCAAACACGAAACGGCTACATCCTAGAACGAGAGGCATCACCCGAAAATCATATTTGTATTTGGCTTTGCACAAACTTTATCTAATGTTACTCGCTGTACTTTGGCAACAATTTATTTTTTATTGAATATTGTTGGGGTACCTATGCATTATGGTAAAAGAACTAGCTTGTCGTAATTTGGTGTATCGATGTTACTCTTCCGTTTCATTTACCTACACGGAAAGGTAATAGTTAATATTTTAACGATAAAATTCTTAAAACATCATAAATTGTATTCAAAAGAAATTATTTATTAAAGGCAAAACATCAAGTCCCGACGGGCGTGCGCGTGACACTCGACTGATATAATACCCGCCGGCGGGGCGCTTCGCTGTAGCACAGAATAAGTAATAGTACAGGTACAGAAGGATTACTCCGCAAGACGATTTAAATAAATGCGAGTCTTGCTGCGACGCGATACAGTGGAATTCAGCTCGCACAGCACTACGTACCTACAATTTTATTCACCTACAAGTTTTGTCTCTTTCTATCGCGTGCCTCTGAACTCTTCTTACGCTGTTAGGGTTGCTGTCTAGTGAAAAAAATAATTAATCTACTTATATGTCATGAGGTACGTACCTCATGACACGTATGTATGTAAGTACGCATTCATTATGGAAAAACTTGGGAGAGGCCTTTGTCCAACAGTGGACGTTATTTGGCTAAAACGAACGAACGCATTCTGAGCAGTAGTCATGGTAGGTAAGGTTCCTATACTATCCTAAGAATTATTGATTACCTACATGGCCAACATACCTTTCAGCATCTTTGGGAAGCGAAAAAAAAGATAAATCCGGTAGATTTCTTTTCGAATTTAAACACCCGAACGCCGCACAATATTTCTTTCTCTTTATGTCCATTTTAAATAATACTTCGATCATAGAATTAGGTACTACAACGCACGCCAGCGTCCTGACGGGCGCGCGCGGCGCGCGTGACACTCGACTGATATAATACCCGCCGGCGGGGCGCTTCGCTGTAGGTAATTAACGGATGTACCGCGCGGAGTGAGCCAGGCCTGGCTGTAGGTAATTATCGGATGTACCGCGCGGAGTGAGCCAGGCCTGTCGGTATACTAAGAGAAAATCAACCTTGCGATTTGAAAAAAATAAAAAGGTAAAAATTATGATGTCGGGTTCAGGGATGTCAGAAGTAAGAAATTATTTTACATCGCGCCTCTAGTCCCTAACTAAGCAAAGCTTGTAATTTAAACAAACATGGTAATGTACCATTCTGCTTGCTTATTGGCCGCTAAGCCCTTGGCCAACTCAGTAACCAATGACGGACGATTGTCACTCAACCACAAAGTACCGCGTAAATTAAAAGATATTTTTTAATTAAAAATATTAACCAATAATATTTTTTGTTAGATCAAATATATTTTAAAGTTAAGTTATACATAGATCGAAATGTATTTATTAGGTGATCAATATTAAAAGGCAAACTTGATATAAAAATCATCAAAATTAAAGATCAATAACTAAAAAAGAGGATCAAATATTATTTTTGTTTACCAAATATTAAAAGAGTATGTTAAACATAAATATTATGTTACCTTTAATGAAGATCATTCATAATTTATCCGTAGATCAACTAATATAGACCCAATAATTAATATAAAGATAAAATATAATAAAAAACATCATTTATTTTTAAAAGTGCACATACAAAAAAAGATCAATTAGTTTTTAGAGGATCAAATAATATTGTCCCTTTATTTAGGCGCCAGCCGTTGTCTATCTAAAACAATTCATGGTAGTAAAGTAACCCTAGAAATGTGTTTCTGCCCTCTCTTCTTGGCAACTTTGGCGTATAGTTACTTGAGCGTCTTCCCAAACTTACGTTAAACGAAGTAGATACATACCAACAATAGCACCTGATAGCACCCTCGTTTCGTTCTGTGTTCCTCGCAGTGTTATGTTATAGGTAACTCTTATTATAGCCACAATTTTAGACCCGTCCTGGGCACTAAGTAGCCTATTGCCCACCCCAAAGAGCACCATCCAATAGATGCAGTAATAGAACCTAGAACACTTACTTTAAACTCAAACAGAAAAGGCACCCAAAGCAATCTCAACAACAAACGGGTTGTTCCCTCATTGCATAGATGCATTTTGGCAAGAAGCCAAGAATACCGCTGCCAGCTTTTGTACCTAAGTTTTGTCTTCATTAAAAAGCTATTTCCTTTGTCTTTACCGACGATTTGGTGGGGTTGGAGTTTGTATTCTAAATACAACGTTTGTTGTTTAAATTGCTGAAGCCAGTCGCTTGCTGCCAAACAGTAAACGTTGGCTGACCAGTAAACACAAATTCACACAGTAGCAGTAAAAAAAAAAAACACGGGTCTATTCCCACCTCTCGTTCCCACCACTGCAACTCCTGTGTAGCCAGGATCTACAGCTTGACCGCCACAAAAACCCAACCAATGAAGGTCAAGTTTGTCCCGGGGGAAAGTTAAACTGTCATTGGACCCGCAACGAAATTAATCAGAAGAACATAGGACACAGTAGCAGTAGCAAGGAACGGTATACCTGCGTTACATACAAGGTTTCTGTCTGTAGTTAATCTTTAATCAGTATTAACAGTGTTTTCAGGGATTGAAATCCGGAATCGTAGTATTAAGTCTAGGCGCAGACCACAGAATTTTAGTTGGCAGATAGTTGGGTCGGTTGGGCTTTTAATTAAACAGTATTGAGGTGTATGAAAGTACGCATATTACACAGTTTGATTCTTCATTCAAATTAGAATCAGGGCAACTATCGGCCGACTAAAAGTCTGTGATATGCGCCTAGGCTTACCCAGGATATATTAATAAATCAGATTTCAATATTATTGTGAGTAACCGTTGCCAAGTCCATGCATGAGCAATTGCACATGAGAATGGTAGAATTTATGCTTCTCTGCAGTACCGTAGAAATACGGGGAATCCCGCACTATGCGGGATAAAGGTGCGAGATATACGAATGTAATACGGAATACCGTATACCGTATAATGCGTTGAGGCCCTACTCACAACACACATACCTACACCCTATAGCAGGGGTGGCCAACCGGTCGATCGCGAATATTAGTCCAGTCGATCGTGGCAAGGAAAAAATACTACATGATTGTGTACATTTGTGTTATGCTGTTTCATTTAAGATTTCAAGAAGTAATGTAAGTGATAGATCGCCCAGGGTTTCGTTAGTAAACAGTAGATCTTATGTCTAATCAAGTTGGCCTCCCCTGCCCTATAGTGAATCAAATAGAAATAGAACACTTTTAACTGTAATCTATCTTCCCAATAATTACTAAAATGAGTATTACTTATTCATTTGCTCATCGATCGCGTCGTGTAGTTCAACAATAAAATTGAACAATTCGACGTCGGTAGGTACGGATATTTTACTACCCAATAATTAGGAATTTCAAGTTTTACTTATGTAAGTAAGGCACTTGATATTCAAGAGCTATTTTTAGCATTGAAAAGTTACGGGTTACCTTGATCCGGTTTGTAGTTTTGGAGACCTTTAACTGTAAATGTTTAACTCAGCGATTTAAAGTGGATTCCTAGCTAGGCAATTGGTATCCCCAACATTTCTTTCTCATCGTAATACAAGTTAATACCTATTACCACACAAAATTACTAAATTTTATAGATTTAAGAGAAAATATGACCGCGTACCGGTAAACGCAGCGTGGGACGTCCACCCACAAGGTGGACCGACGACATCATAAAGGTAGCAGTGGTAGCAGGAAGGCGCTGGACGCAGGCCGCTACCAATCGATCAACATGGAAATCATTGGGAAGCTTATGGCTGAAATGATGATAATGATGAAGATAAATTATTAACTGTGTCGGTTGCCTAAATGCTTATAAAACATTAAAATTTTGGCTGCAGAAGCGAGAATATTCCTTGAAGGATCCCTTTTTAGTGGGTTCATTTAATAATCATCACTGTTCCGAAACCGACCGAGCCCCTAAGTGCTAATATTAAATGCGCCCCTTAAACCAAACAACCACATAAGTGTGCTGTGGAATTTAGGGATCTTTGTTATTTTTAGCCATAGGACGTCCACTGCTGAACATAGGCCTCCCCCAATGCTTTCCATGTTACCCGGTTGGCAGCGGCTTGAGTCCAACGCTTTCCTGCTACATTTATGATGTCGTCGGTCCACCTTGTGGGTGGACGTCTCACGCTGCGTTTTCCGGTACGCGGCATCCACCCCAGAACCTTGCTGCCCCATCGGCCGTCAGTTCTGCGTACTATGTGCCCTGCCCATTGCCACTTCAGCTTGCTAATCCGTCGGGCTATGTCAGCGACTTTAGTTCGTTTACGGATCGTCCGTCCTATGGCTGAGATGATGATGATGATTATGTTATTTTCAACCGACTTCAAAAAAAGGAGGAGGTTCTCAATAATTCGACCCGTATGTTTTTTTTTCTATGTTTGTTACGCGATAACTCCGCCAATTATGAACCGATTTGTACAAATCTTTTTTCGGCGTACAGGTAATACCTCAAGGGTGGTCCCATTTAAATTTAATAATAAAAAACAACCCCCAAGGGTGGAAAATTGGGGATGAACATTTTTATACGCAATATCTCCGCCGATTATAAACCAATTTGAACGATTATTTTTTTGTTGAATAGGTATTATCAAAAGGGTGGTTTCATGCGAATTTGAAGAAAATATTTCACCCCCAAGGGTGGAAAATTGGGGATGAACTTTTTTATACGCAATATCTCCGCCGATTATGAACCAATTTGAACGATTATTTTTTTGTTGAATAGGTATTATTTGTGTTCACGCATTTGAAGTCGGTTTCATTTTTTTTAAAAAGCTATTAACCAGCTCAGGTCTATAACTTCACACTCAGTCAGTGCCCGAAGTATGGAAGCGGCACGGGAGGGTGTTTTTGAGGCGTTAAAAGTCAGTAAGACATCTGATTTGTATGCTCTGTCACGTCATAATAGGTCAATGACTGAGTTAAAAGCGCTAGAACATAGTGGTAAGGCCACCTGGTTCAGATCCTGGATACGATTCCTAGTGGGAGTAAAATTTTCTGCTCGGTTTGGTTGGTGGAAGGGCTTGTTCTAAGTCCGCCTGGCTAGCTATCCTGTCACCATCTTCTTATCTATTCTGTCGCCATAACAGCATTGTTGTGTGGCAGTTGGACGCACGTGTACTCTTTAACAGATGGATAGCGATTAAACCCAACTTAACAGTTTTATAGCCATAAAAATTGGCTCAAGCGTAACTAACTACCCTTTTTTTGAAGAAGTGACTCTGGATCCTTCTAGAGAGACACATTTGGAGTAAAAACCTTTCAAAAGTTTAGAACTAGATTTTTATGGTGTCAATAAACTAAATGGTGCCAATATTGGTGAGAAGTCGGGATGCATACGTTTGAAAGCGCTTGTCGCGGGAGGTGCGATTTATTTGATGTCGAGTGTATATTTTTTGTTGCAAAATCGCACCTATTACAAGCACAGAAGATGCAGTGTTCTACTTGGTCAAGACTAGATCAAGATCAAGAACTCAAATAATGAGATTTGAAATATTTCCACCCAAAGTAGCAAAAAATGGTTGCTATTCAGAGTTCAGACTTCAGACATACTTTCTAATCCCCAAATTATTACTTTCACATGTTAATTTTGTGTGCAGAATGCATTCTAGTTGTATGGTTGTCTTGTCAACACTAACTACCTACATAACTAAATTAAATAATTGCTTATTTTTGAACTTCTTGCCATGGGAATGAATAATAAATAAATATCCTTGGACATTTTACACTGCGCCGCTAGCCCCAAAGCAAAGCTTGTACGTACTGTAGGTACTAGACAACGGATATAAACATACTTAAATATTTTTTTTTGTAAATTATATACATGTTTATACATAAAAAACACCCGGACCCGTCACAGAAATTAAAATTCATCATTTCAATATTTCAATTTCTGCCCGGCCGGGAATCGAACCCGACCTCTCGGCATAGTAGTCCTGAAATCTTTTCTTTTAGGTTGGTGATCAGCTAGAAGTCTTCCTGAAACTGCATTTCATCTAATTTCCATTCTTCAATTCCTCTGTGCTGTGTGGTCTCCGACAGACAGATTTAAAGATAAACAGGTCATCAACACAGTCAGGTCTATGGCCTCTGTATCTGGGATGACGTAATTATTTTGTCACTTAGTTATAAAGTGAGCTGGCTTGAGCGGAGACTACTAGTTTTTGTATAATACCTTTTTTTTAACCCAGGATAATGGCCTATCCATACCTACCGCCGGGGGACGGTAGGTTATGTGTTGCTCGAACCCACTAAAAACCTGGGGTGTTCCCTCTACCGCATAGTGGTCGGCGCCTTGGGTACTAGAAACGACCAAGGCGCCTTCCGCGGACGTCCCGCCCTACACGGCGGGACCCAACACGCCCCCACTTAATGGGGGGGGGGCCGACAGGATTAGCCGGGACCAAAATTCAAATTCAAATGAACCAATCAGAAAACTGACTCTATTAAGGTTATTGTTTGAAAAATGCTCATAAGCGTGAATCTACGTATTGCAAGTCAATTAAATTCAACAAATTAATGCTCGAGGAGGAATGTGCGCAGAACTGACGGCCGATAGGGCAGCAAGGTTGTGGAGTGGAGGCCACGTACCGGATAACGCAGCGTGCGACGTCCACCCACAAGGTGGACCGACAACCTTATAAAGGTCGTAGGAAGGCGCTGGATGCAGGCCACTCGCTACTAGAAGACATTGGGGGAGGCCTATGTTCAGCAGTAAACGTCCTGTGGCTGAAATGATGATGATGATGATGAATGCTCGAGGACATGAAATCTTATGTTTTTATGCTGTTTTTGGAATTTCAACCTTCAGCATATTATTTTTGTTGGTCTTTTGCTACTAGATGTTTTTTGGCTTACCCAAATGCATTGATAGTATTGATACCAGTCCATCCAGGGGCAGTGCCATTATCTTTCGTAGTTTTATTCACTTGTTATTATTTGTCCTGTTTTTGGTTTTTAAGGTATCAACATTTTTTTGGATCGTGTAGGTATAAGACGTTTTGTCAACCGCGATCGACTCGGGTGAAGCCGCTGGCAGAAGCTAGTTAACCATTAAGCCGACAGTTATTAACTTGGCAAATAGTTTGCCCAGCTGTCATTACTGCACAAAAGCTAGACAAACTCATGTAACTCAGTCGTTAACTTACGCCACCGGTCGGTAAATAAATAGTGTATGCCAGAGGCTCTCAAACTAACTCATTAAAGAATTAGTTTCTTTGGGTTGGGAACGACTTCTTCAATAGGCAAGTTCAGGATTATTTGGTGGATGATGCCTTCATCATTGTACATAATCCTTTCCCTTTTTTTTTTTTTTTTTTTTTTTTTTTTTTTTTTTTTTTTTTTTTTTTACTCTAGTACCTCTGACGTAATCAGAGACTTTCTTATTACGAAGTTTATTTGTTCTTTTTTGTTTATGTAAATTTAATATATATGTGGGTGTTTTAACTGTTTATGTAAGAATTTTAATTTTTTAATTATTGTTTTCAGACTAGATAAACTGTATTTTTATTTTTGGTCGTAATTTAATTGATCCTTTTCTCTTTGTTCATTTTTATTCTTTTTATTGTTTTCTATGTACCCTCCGGTATGCCCATCATACTGGGGGTACACTAGTTTTTATTTCTGGTTATTGTTTTGCTGGCGACTTTCTTGCAATATTCCAGGAATTTTACTCTATTTTTATTTTCCGTCATAATACGTGGTATGTTGGTCGTATTTAGTGTCAAATTTATCTTATTTTCTACCTCTAATCTCAAGCTGGCATATACAGGGCAATCGATTATTACGTGGAGCACACTTTCTTCAACGTCCGGGTCGCAGAGGCACGACGGGTCCTTTCCCTTGAAAGGCTTATGTGCAATGTGTTTAATTGTAAAAAAGATGTTAACAGACAAGGTTGCATAACGAACTTTTATCTATTCATGGATAAAACGGGACTATCTATTGGGAATAGTCCCACCGCTGCAACTCCTGTTAAGCCGAATCTACAGCTTGATCGCCAATAAAAACCCAACCAATGAAGGTCAAGTTGGTCCCGGGGGAACAAACTGTCATCGGACCCGCAACAAAATTAATCAGAAGAACTTAGGCTCCTCCTAAGTTCCAATAATGGAAAGCAAAAACCCACTATGTTTGACCTCCATACGCAATTCGGGACCCTCAATGTTTTACTTACGTAGACTCCTTGCTGTTGGCACTAGACTACACCTGTCCTCTTATAACAAAAAGCTAGACTGGTTGAACACCAGAGTCTAATGCTCGTTTTCACCATCAATCCCTAATTTTTAAGTGAAACCTATGAAAACAAAATGCAGGGCCTGTTATGTCTTATCTTAGGGATCACTTAAAAATTAGTGATTGATGGTGAAAACAGGTATAACTTTTTTGTAATAAGGGGGCTGAGTTATGTATAGACCACTTTGGGTATCAGCGGTCTAACTAAACCATCTAGGTACATTGCCTCTCTCTTTCGTATTTGTTACAAAATACTCTAAAAACCTTCCAGCTCGTTAAATTGGGCAACTTTTTGGTGGTTGCTTGCATGTTTGTGGTTATTTGAATAGCACATCACACTGCAATACTCGTAGTATGCTACTGACAACGCCACTCTTGTAGCAGAGTTTTGGGCTGACACTGTGTAGGTTTGTTGTCGACACGACAAGAAGTAGTAGTTAATAGCACGTCCAATGAATCTTCAGCTTATTTAGATTTCCCATCTCACCCACCCATTTAAATCTTAATTATTTTATCGGCGACGCGACATCGACATTCGACAACCATTCTTGATATTGAACTTGGCTCCCATTTTCATATTTATTATGTTTCTGATGGGTTCCAATTTGCAAATCTACAGTTATTTATAAAGCTCTACATGTGTAGGGAGGGGGCGACTACAAAGACATTATCAAAGAGATAAACCCTAATTCTTATAGTTTGTTTGAGGCAAACGATAGAGGTCCCGAGTCTCATAATCAACCTTTTGCCCAGTTTGGCCATTTGTTTGTAGACAGACGGACGCCGGACCGTCAAAAAACGATATTATCCTTTGTTGCTGTCAATTTTCTCGCCGGACCTATGTCAGATGCATGTACACACGTTCATTATAAACCATACACCACCGCTAAATCGGGTGAAAAAATCGGGCTGTAGTCCGGTTAAAAAACCGATGTTTACCTTGCCTTTTGTTCTGAAACAACAACATAACATAATAACAGACGGCAGTTTCTCTAGAAGCCAATGACCCCCAAAAGTGCAATTCCGCCGTAGCTGCGTAGGTACCATAACTGTAACAACGATTTCTCATAAAACACCATGACACGAACGTCGAACATAGCAAAGATACACTTTTCGGCCTGCTTGCATCGACTCAAGGTTAAAATGGTTTTGTTCTACGACCATTTTGATTACTTTCACCATAATTCGTTGTTGAGTAATTTTGATATTTCTTGTGTGTTTTGATATTTTGATGTGGTAGAGAAAGGGAGTTTGATTTAGCATTTGGATTCCTTTAATCTAGTTCTTAGTAATTCTTTATTCTTAGATAAGTTATGATCCCGTAGAGTCGTATTTTACTTAATTGTTATGTACATATTTATGTTATGTGTACAATGTTTTGTATTTAGGTAACTCCAAGCAATTAAGTTTATAAAGCTACGTCTCCGTGGATATGCCTTAGCTTTGAGTTTTTTTACCTTGAAAGTGTTCTACTACACTATCTATTTCGTAGGCTTGGCTGCGGTCTGCCCTTAATACCAATATAATTAGGTAATTATTAGGTAGTAGGTACTTTTCCATGGAACAATAAGATTCCACCAAATGTTCCCAGCAATTTGGGCTGCGGTTGTTGCAAGGAGTGCGGTGTCGTTAGCGGTTCCTAACGATGATTGAGTATCAGCAGTTTTGCGAAATTATAAAAAACATTTACTTTCGATTTGCAGTCGGGTAAGAGGCTGTGTGATATTGTACCTACAAAATTCGCATTAAGGCTGCGTTTCCACCAGAGATGTGCGAGGATGCGTAGCGATGTGTCTGTAAAGAACCAATAGAATCGCTTCATTTCCCGTGGCGAGGCTTCGCACATCTCTGGTGGAAACACAGCCTTAAAGTCTGTTATAATGTTGTTTAATGTTCAATCAATAAGTTTTTCGTTCATTTCAGACTTTCAGTTAAATGACGTCCATTGCTGGGCATAGGCCTCCCCAAATAATTTCCAAAATGACCGGTCCTGCGCTGCCCGCATCCAGGTACTTCCCATGACCTTCACCAGATCGTCAGTCCACCAAGTTGCGTCGTGGAATAATAGGTTTCTGTCCAAATTCACGCTACACTCCATTATCCTTTGACGTTTGATCTACATCTAGATAAAACTATTTCTGAGCGTCGAGCGTCGAACCTTCTGGAAAAGTCATATAGACGAGAGAGATATGATCTTTTGCACATCTATGTGCCGTTGTTAGGCAATTCAACATCGCTGACCCCTTTGATGTCTCTTATTGTTTGTCTTGACATATTTAAATAAATAAGACTTCATTATAATAATATGTATGATTGTATGTGTCTCGTTTCAGCCAAATGACGTCCACTGCTGGACAAAGGCCTCCCCCAAGGTTTTCCACAATGAACGGTCCTGCGCTGCCCGCATCCAGGCTCTTCCCGCGACCTTTACCAGATCGTCGGTCCACCATTGTATGTGTATTGACACTAATTATTGTATACACTAGGCCATAAGCTAATGCTAATAGATACTATACTGAGCTTCGCCTGGAATCATCGATGACAGAGCAACTGGCTATCTTATCTCTAACTGCCCAAAACAAGAATGCAGTTAACATTGTTGTGATCTTGTCATGGTGATGGTAAAATACATAGGTAAGATGCTGGTAATCCTACTACAAAAGGAGCTGAAAATTTTGCCCCCATTGGGAATCGAACCTGAGATCTCTGTGTCTGAGACAGGTGCCTACTGCCTAGGTGGTCTTTTAAATAGACTACTAAGTAGAGTGCACATATTGTGAAAGACATAATGAGAAAAGCCTAGCCTATGACCTTGTCCGAAGCTTCTAGACGTCTAGGCAATATTCGATGTATTTGTAGTTCACATCCACATGGTGTGGCAAGCCTCTTACGTCACAACTCACGGGCACCTTTAAGGCGGGTTTGAGACAGGTGGTCTAGACCATTGAAGCGATTAAATTTGATCCTTAATACACACCTATCAAAGCCTAGTCTAAGACCTTGTGGATTAGAAGCAACTCCGTTCGATGAAGAACGGGGCTATTTCCACCTCTCGTTCCCGCCTCTACAACTCCTGTGTACCCAGGATCTACAGCTTGACCGCCAATATAAACCCAACCAGTGAAGGTCAAGTTTGTCCCGGGGGAAAGTTAAACTGTCATTGGACCCGCAACGAAATTAATCATAAGAACACAGGAGGAGTTCGAAGTTAAGGTCAAACACTACACCCCACATTATGAAATTATGTGGCCCTAAAATCACATCTATCAAAGCCTAGCCTAAGACCCTTGTCAGAAGCTTCTAGACTAGACAATCTACGACGTGTTTGTAGTTTACACATCCACATGGTGTGGCAAGCCTCTTACGTCACAACTCTCGTCTCACGGCCACCATTCAGACGTTGGTTGGTTGGGACATTTCCATCGGCTGTGCTGTGGAGTAAAGTTAATAATAGCGGCCGCCCGCGACTTCGTACGCGTGAATTTTATCCCCTTAGGGGTTGAATTTTGCAAAAACCCGTCTTAGTGAGCACCTACGTGCTAAAATCGACCCCCATGCAAAATTTGAGACTCCTAGCACTTAAAGTTTCTGAGATTTCGTGATGAGTCAGTCAGTCAGTGACCTTTCGCTTTTAGAAGATATTTAGGACTAGAGACCCGCTCCGACTTGGTACGGGTAAAAAATATGCCTATGTTCATCAGAAACATCAAACAAAATAGGATTTTGAATTTTTGATTGTAAGAGAATTTTTCAAATCCGTCCAGTAGTTTTTGAGCTATGATCTCTGGCATTGTAGTCGGGTACGCGAACAACTAAACATACTTCCTAGACAATGTTAATCCAAGTTTTGGCTACTTATTCCTTCATAGTCAAAGTAACATTGGTGAGTTTTAATATCGAAATCGTTTGGCTCCGGATTTTTTTGTGTAACAACTTTGCTCCGGGAAGCGATTGCAATGCCCTTGAATTGCATTTAAAAACTTAATGTGATAGTAATAATATTATGATAATTTTTAATTTATCATTAATTTGAAAGTCACTTTGCCAGATACTGATATCACCATAATAATATTAAAGAACCGAAAATCAGTTGCATTTTTATTTTTACAATGTTTTTAGATTGCGTTTTCAAAATGGCTTATTTTGACCTAACGCAGTAGGTCATGATTAAATCTTATCGATGATTTTAGATGACAAATGTATGGGCTTATCGTGCAAAATCGATATATGCCTCGATAAAAGTTTATCGTGGCCTACTGAGCATTCTTAAAGACTGGTTTTGCATAACGATCTGTCGGATGTTATATGTACTATCTTACATTAATACATTGAACGTCCTAGACGGGTATTGTTTGACTATGTTTGAACTAAGTTTGAATGCTGTTGAAACATTTTTAAACAAATGAAATAAAATAAGAATTAAATTAGTGATGCTATTGGTTAAATAAATAACTAACACTGGCTGTGAAATAGTTAAAAGAAAAAAATAACCTCTTGTTCCCACCGCTGCAACTCCTGTGTAACCAGAATCCACAGCTTGACCGCCAATAAAAACCCAACCAGTGAAGGTCAAGTTTGTCCCGGGGGAAAGTTAAATTGTCATTGGACCCGCAACGGAATTAATCAATCATCATTCTAAAAGAACCTCCCCTTTCTAAAGTCGTTTAAAATATCAAATTCGTTTGTCCAATGGAACCAATTAACTCAAAAAGAAAAGCGAACCACGGCGTGCGCAACAAGCAATTACGTTTTATGGGCATTTTATGGGGTGTAATAGAATGTTAACGAATTGCTACCATGTTGCTATCAGTATACAATGTAAGTTTAAAATGAAACAAGCATTTCTTTTGAGGGTGAAACCTTTTCTAATGTCTCAAATTCTATTGAGCCATTTATCAATTAGTTCTCTTTTGTATTTTTGTTACCTCTTTTGTTACCACCGATTTGAAAGAAGCTTTCTTGCTTGATAGGATATTATAGTACTTCCGATTTGGTCCCTTAAGCATTTTATTTTAAAATAGAAAGTAATGAAAATAACTGGATAAAATATGACAATGTCATCTAGGTAAATGAAATTGCACAAAATATATAAATGCACAAGTGGCATACAATAATATGGTAATACCTATGAATTGCCGTCAGGCTTCAGCGTTTTGACAGCTCAAAAAATAAACGGGACTATTGCCAAAGCCCCCACCGCTGCAATTCCTGTGTAGCCAGGATCTACAGCTTGACTTACTTTGACGCTTTGACTTATGGTCCTATGTCCCCTAGATGGGGCAGAGGGCGTCCACAACAGTCCTCCATCTCGTTCGGTCTTGAGCTTCTCGCTTGATCTCGTTCCATCTGATCGGATCTACAGCTTGACCGCCAATAAAATGTCAACTGACTTATGGTGTGTGTGACCTTTTTTCCGATACCCTTTACCCCTGGAGATAGAGTAGATATTGGATTCAAATCACACTATAGATCATTTATCCACGAAGACGCGCCCCACCATTCTTCCGCTAATGTTTGAGTGTTATCGGTACACGCTAAATTAATTATCCATGAGTGCACACGCACACTACTGTCGCACGCATAATGACCAGGGTTCGAAAATATCCGATATTTATTATAAATATCAAAATATCGGATATTTATGATATATATCCGATATATATCAACTTTGATATATGGGCATTTCTCTGTAAGCTCGTACAGGTCCCATACAAATGCTGTCCTGGTAATTATTTTTAACATTTTCCAAAAAACCGTGTTCCATTTCAAAGAAAATTGACTATTATTTTAGTCAGATAAGGAGTCCCACTGAAATTGTTAATATTTTCCGAGTTATTACCGATTTTTCAAGAAATCATGACAGGGGACTGTTAAGTGAGACAGAGGACTGTTATACTTTAAGAAAAAGTTATTTTAAATTAATAAATTATTTATTATTTTATAGCAAATCAATAGTAAACAAAATGTCTTTATAAAAAATTAACAGAAATAACAACTTTCCTTAAACATTCATATTAAAAATTATTAACCTTAACCTCTGAGGCACTGAATTCCGAGGACCACCCGTTCATCATCAAATCTTTGAGGGGAATTTGTGGTCAATTCAGGTTCATCAGATTTAAGATCTTCCGTTATAATGCTCACAAGAACCACTGTTGCAAAATCAGCTGACACTTTTCATTGTTAGTCATCATCATTTCAGCACTGGACGTCCACTGCTGAACGTACGCCTCCCCCAATGACTTCCACATCGCACAGTTGGTAGAGCGGCCTGCATCCAGCGCCTTCCTGCTACCTTTATGAGGTCGTCGGTCCACCCAAAAGGTGGCTCGCTGTCGCTTGTCTCTCACTGCGTTTTCCGGTACATGGCCTCTACTCCAGAACCTTGCTGCCTCATTGTTAGTGTTTTACATTTATTTGGAAAGCCGAGGATGGCCCAGGAATAAACACTTGCGACCTGATGCACATATTCGTGCAATTTCAGGCAGGGGACTGTTGCCAGGGGACTGTGTATTTCGGTTAGATTTCACAATATTTACGAAAACGATGTTAAATGGTGTTTTAAGAATGTACCGATCAATTGAGACATAAATATTATATAAATATACTTTATTTAGAGATTATTAAGTAATTAACATGCATATTATGACTTACCAGAGGACTGTGTGTGGTAGCGATTCAAGCGCGTGTTCACCTCACAAATGACGCTCTGACACTAAAAAAATAGGCATCTCAACACCGCATTCGACAAGGTTGCCTATTTTATAGCAATTGCGTTTCATTTCACTCAAAAAAATCATCGTGACTATTATAGTTTTTTTATATTATGAATTTAAATTTTTGGCAGGGGACTGTATTAAAATTCTGGGGACAAAGTTTACAGGAGTTTACTAAATAAATAAATTTCGTAATGAGAGCTTGTTTTACGAAAATAATGTAATTTCATTATTATTATTTATGCTATGAGCTGCCAGATGTATGTAGCTTCAATATCATATTCGTAAATCTCATTTCTAGGCGGAAATGCAGTGATGGGGACAGCCAGGGGACTGTATTTTTCGAGCTTCAATCGAGTCTAGAAAAAAACTAAAAATAGTTATGGTTCTAAAAACAAAGGGCCCGTAAAGTTTCGGGGTTAAAGTTTCATTACGAGTTTATTTTTTTTAAATATTTTAATTACTTTTTGAAAAAATCGGCCGGGACAGCCGATTACGAGCTTACAGAGAATCGCCCATATATCAAATTTGTATGAAAGCTATACTGTTATTTTATTGTATTATTTATGAATACCATTGCATATGTGTTACATAAACATGTTTTTAATGTTTTTAAAACTTAAAATCAGACAAATAAAGCAAAAACATAAAATCTTCTTGTAAATACGGCAAAATCAACTAAAAAACAAAAATCTTATGTGAAAAAGTACAAATACAGTTACAAATTTTAAAAATTGATATATATCATCAAAACCGGCTGGATATATATCTGATATATATCAAGATATATATCCCTTGATATATATCCTCGAACCCTGATAATGACGCTCGGATTGCTTGGATCTAACTGGACCGCACCCCGCGCTTCCTTCGACCAAAAAATGGTGGGGCGCGTCTTCGTGGTTGAAACGATCTATACATTCGTATCAGGCCTCCAACCTAATTTATTCTTTATGGCATCGTGTCCCCAACGTCCTGTATCGATCGGCCGGCCTTGGGCCCATCGACCTGATGCTGATTGCTCAAGTATTGATGGTTAATTGACGTCATTGAGTACGTTTTATTTAGCTTTAAGTTGAGGCGCATTGCGGTGTTCTTTTGCCAACCTCCTGAAATGTAATATTTAGAAATAAGGTAATAGTTAAGATACATTAGTAGCAGGCCGCTACCAACCGGGCAACATGGAAAACATTGCCTATGTTCAGCAGCTATTGCTGAGATGATGATGATGATGAAGGTACAATTTCACTTCATCTCAGTGCCAGCCGGTATGCTGCTGTCCCGAAGTTAAGCTGTATTTGGAACTTTAAGTGCCATGAAAAAAAAACCTTTATTGCAATTGCAATGGCACATTATACAAATCTTCTTCTTGTCGTGTCGACAACAAACCTACACAGTGTCAGCCCAAAATTCTGTAACAAGAGTGGCGTTGTCAGTAGCATAAAAGCATTATACAAATAGGAAACATAAAAGTACGTAACAGTGGCTGGGAAGGAAGAAATAGCCGACTGAGCAGTTGTCGTAATTTCGATGCCCATTACAATGGGACAAATGATAATATTCTGTGACTCTTCTACTTAACATATTGCGTTGCGACTCACAATGGCTTTCGTTACAAAGATGCTTTTCAGCGTTTAAAGGGCCTTCATACCAATAAAGATTTTGAATAGGTAGGGCGAAATTGCATTTGACGATTTGTAAGTACTAATTTAATTTGTCTAAACAAATAAAGATAATTTTGATTTTTGATTTTGAATCTGTACTTGAACCCAAATTAAATGCGCGAGCTCGTAAACCTTGCTTGCACAAGTTTATTCATCAGGTAGGTATACGAGTTGTAAAATTACGATCGTAAAGCAAGTGCTAATTGCAAAGTAAACACTTTTTCAAACCTTGATCGAGTAAGCCTACGTCTTGAGATGATGTTGAGGTAGAATTTGCAGAGGAATGAATGAATTTCTATCCAATGAAATAAAAAAAAAACATGCATTTATGTTGATGTGACAACAATATCTCAAGTAATTTTGTTGCATCGTATCTGTCACATTTTTCCTTTGTTTTGTCACCTGTGTCATCCGCTTTGCACTGGAGGGAAGACGAAACAACTTTGAAATCCTATGTTCTTCTGATTAATTTCCTTGCGGGTCCAATGACAGTTTAACTTTCCCCGGCACAAACTTGACCTTCACTGGTTGGGTTTTTATTTGGCGGTGAAGCTGTAGATCCTGGCTACACAGGAGTTGCAGCGGTGGGAACTAGAGGTGAGAATAGTACCGTGTTTTTCCAACTGCGACTATTATATTCCAGAAGCGTCAGTCCAAAGAATACTCATACTCCAAGAGCGTCAGTCAGTTTTGTCGACGAGCCTACAGCATGCTTTCTACACATGAAGTCACGGTCGAACGGGTGCTATAATCTTAGAACCGGAGGATATTATGCAGTACGCACGGTTCATTAACTTTTATGCTTGTCTTGCTTAGAGCATATTACGATTGTCCGGGAACAGAAAACAGCATCCAATCGTTTTTTTTTAAAGAACGTCCACTACTGAACTAGGCCTACCAATGATCAATGAATCCACATCGCCCGGTTGGTAGCGGCCTGCATCCAGCGCGTTTCTGCTTATGAGGTCGCAGGTCCACCTTGTGAATTAAAAGAATATTAGTAATTCATTTGTATTGCAAAAATTACTAATAGTCCTAACGGGACTCCCCTCGCCCCTCGTTCTAAGCTAAATATACTCAACATCAAATAAACCGCACCTTCCGCGACGCGAACTTTAACGATTTTCTTCTGACACAATCATGGTGCCCCAACAATATTGGTGTTATTTGAAAGTCCAATAAATATCCTTAAAGAAAAACACTTATAATTTCTTAATAAATGATTAACATATACCATAAATGTGACTTGAAAAAATACCTCACTTTGGGCCCACCTATGGGATCAATTAGACCAATTTTTATGGTTATAAAACCAAATAATGATCTCACGTGTCCTCTTTAACAGATGGATAGCGATTAATCCCAACTTAACAGTTTTATAGCCATAAAATTTGGCTCTAGCGTAACTACCTATTTTTTGAAGAAGTGACTCTGGATCCTTCTAAAGACACATTTTTGGGGTAAAAACCTTTCCTTTAATGAAATGAAGGTTAGAACTAGGCTTTCAAATGGTACCAATATTGGTGGGAAGTGGGGAAGCATACGTTTGAAAATGCTTGTCGCGGGAGGTGCGATTTATTTGATGTCGAGTGTATGTTTGTGTCACGAGCGGGCTCACCACTAAAATCGAGCGGCGGGGTTCAAATCCGCGTTCCTCGGATGTCCAGTCGGCCAGTCCGATCCCTTCACCGGCTATCGCGGCTTCAATTAAAACTCTATTAATTACATATTAACCATCACGATTCAAGTTATATTTCGACCGAAACTAATAACAATTAGGTCAAACGTGGTTGGGTTTTTTATCCAATCACAATTTCTCGTGATACTTTTTATCATCATCATTAATCAGGTTATTTAGTCTCCACTACAGGAGCACGACCTTCTAATATACCAGAGCAAAAAATAGGATCTGGTCTACACTCCTCAAACTGGTCACACTTTTATTGGTAGAAATGCCACTGTAGATTCTTTGGGACTTGAGGATCATGTTTCGAATATTAATGTTTTGTTTCTTTATGGCAGTTGGCACATCAGCCATCCAGGTCAGTGATGTAATTGTACATGTGGTAAAGTAAGCTATAAGAGAGTTATTACTCTGATGATGGTATAGATCATTTTATCCACGAAGACGCGCCCCACCAATTTTTGGTCGAGGGAAGCGCGGGGTGCGGGGAGTTTGATCCGAGCAATCCGAGACGTAACGTGGGCAGACCCCCTACTAGGTGGACCGACGATCTGGTAAAGGTCGCGGGAAGAGCCTGGATGCGGGTAGCGCAGGACCGTTCATTGTGGAAAACCTTGGGGGAGGCCTTTGTCCAGCAGTGGACGTCATTTGGCCGAAACGAACGAACGAGCGATTAACGGCATAGATGTTCAGTTTTTAACAATCTTCCCTCGTCCTTACAGCTGTTTCATTCAACTTCCCATTGGCAGAAATCATGTGTTCTTATCATTGCAATTAAAACCAATTCAAGTTGACCTCCGCACTTTTACTCGGCCCAGTACCAACGCAATGCAGCGCGGACCAGTCACACCGGTCCGAGCGCCCTTGAACCGGTCAATGTGCACGTTATTTTCGTACGTGTTTACTATAAAAACGACATTAAGAGATTTATCATATTCGTTCGTTTGTTTCAACTAAGAGATGTCCACCTACAAGGTGGCACGACCTCATGAAGGTAGCAGGATGGCGCTGGATGCAGGCCGCTGCCAATCGGGCGTTGTGGAAATCATTAGGGGAGGCCTATGTTCAGCAGTGGACGTCCTGTGACTGAAATGATGATGTCCACTGCTTGCCTCTCCTCAAGATTCCCATAAGGATCGGTGATGCGCTGCCCGCATGCTTCCAGGTACTTTCTTCACTAACGGGACTATTCCCACCTCTCGTTTCCACCGCTGCGACTCCTGTGTAGCCAGGATCTACAATCAATAGCTTGACTGCCAATAAAAACGCAACCAGTGAAGACCTTCACTAGATAGTCGGTCCAGTGAGTGGGAGATCTGCCTACACTACGTTCATCTCAGGCCATTTAGATAAAATCGTGGTCCAGCTGTGGAGACTAATGATCTAATGATGATAATGATGACGTCAAGTAAATACTGGTGAATTGCACAACAGATGTAGCGGTGATAGTAGGTATAGTGAACAGTATGTTGCTATCGATGTTCTTACTTGGAATAAAACAGTCTGCTTTGATTATTCTCTTACAGTGATTAGTATACACATAATTAGTAACATTTTACGACGTGACTTAACAAAAGAGACTATGCTTGACGAGTTGTATTCCAAATGTATTTGCTTTCAAATACTGTTTATTACACGTTCTCTAATAAATAAATAATTGTCAACAAACCACATAGAGTTTACACGGTAGACTCTAGTAGATTGATAAATTCTTCTGTTTGTCTCGGTACAGTCAGCATCAAATAATTCGTGACATCCAAAGTAGCCAAAAAGTTGTCAACACAACTTTGGGATTTGGGTGTCTCGAACTATTTGACGCTGACTGTACCTACGAACAAACTCACTTCGCTTTCCCTATTTTCTGATCTATTTGTCCCTTTCACACAACATTATGGTAAAGTAACATGTGCGAACTGATTAAGCAGAAATTGTTTAGGTACTTCGGCTTTATTATTAATTTATTTACCTTCCTTGACTTAGATTCAACTGAAGCAAAAAGCTGGTATATTATGTCTATCAGTCAGTGCCTACCTACACTAAACACCGATAATGGAGTAAACCGCAAGTAATTACTTATATTTAATACTGCGGTTACACGGACACCGTGCCGGAGTGTTAGGTAAACCGGCTGTGTATAATTATGTGCTTCAACTCGTTATGTATTGACAAACTGCCGTATTTTTACTCCAAATCTGTATGTAATAAGATTATCCGTCTGGATTGACATCCTAAATATCTTGTCATCTCTTTAAGTTATGGGAATTGCAATGAAGAATTATTAATTTGATCTTTTATGATGAAGTTCATCTAAGTAAAAATAAGAAAAACAAATAAGGTCTAAAAATTCTACCCTGTAGGACACCCGAGACTTGAAAACAATTGAAGTTAGTTAATAGGCATTTCTTTATTCAATTTAGAAACGAATATTTTTCTTAATAGCCAAATCTACAAGGTGAAATGAATAGCACAGAAATTGTAGTCATCGTTTCGAAGAAACAGGGTCAAAGGCTTTGGTTAGGTCGTTTTTTTCTGAATTTCAAATATAACAAAAAATATTGACAGCTTTAAACTAAAAGAAAAATAGAAGACAGTGGCTTTATTTTTACTGATTTGTGCTTCAATTTTGTTGAAAAGCATCTGTTTCAATTCGATAAGAACGATTGGAAATCTGCAGTAGGCGTATCTGCACTAAATACAAATTAGTTTATCAGCCGCAAATCTCATGGCAATCAAGTCATTATTGTAGTGATTTTAAGTGCTAAAACGGCTTGCCAACAATGTTCTTTGTCTGATTACAGTCATTTGACCTTTGGCACTGGCACTAGAGTTAATGTAAACAGTAAACACGCATCATTACGAATACAGTAATAAATCAGAATTCAGTTGCTTTGTTGGAGCGCGAATGATTTTGGAATAGAATCATGGCGACTTCCAGTTAATTTCATAATTTTCATACAAGTATTTGTCAATTTTAAAAGATTTTATTCATCTTGTTATGAATATAATGATGTCACGTCGGAGCTGATCTTATGACGGAGCCGGAAGGTGGCCAGATGAAGATGGTAGTAAATCATTGACGAAACGATGAAACCCTGTCGTGTTTGGGCTCCTTTGATATGTCTCCTATTTTGCCCATCAAGAGCTGATTTCACCATTGTCGGATAACTTTTAACTAAAGAATAAGTTTGGCACATTGACAGTTTCAGCATGGGAAATATGTCATAATGATAAGTTTATTCTTCAGTTAAAAGTTATCCGACGATAGTAAAATCAGCCCTAAAAACCTATTTACCTATTTATTATTGTTATAACCGACGACTGCATAAAGGTAGCAGGAAGGCGCTGGATGCAGGCTGCTACCAACCGGATGATGTGGAAATCTTTGGGGTTGGCCTATGTTCAGCAGTGGACGTCCTGCGGCTGAAATGAGGATAATGATGATGATAATGAATTGTTTCTAACGGTTCCTCTTTCTTTGTCCCCAGGATCGTACCAGCCCAGCAATGAGTTGATGCTGAGGTTCTACAGCTACTTCAAACAGGCCACAGAAGGCCCATGTGATAAGCCAAAGCCAGGTTTCTGGGACGTTGTTAACAGGTGAGAATCTGAGCACTAATGCCCGTTTTCACCATTAATCCCTAATTTTTAAGTGACCCCTATGGTAATACGAAGGCCACTGAGTCCACCATGGTCCAGTGTACTCGCGACGCCTCTTACCGTCAGAAATGGAAGCATATCGCCAGGAGAGCTACCCTCGGAGATGACATCACCCCACCATTACCTCGTCAGCGCAACCACGACCACTCTGACAAGAGTCAAGAGTGCCCGACTAAGACGATGGTAATACAGAACAAGAATTTTGTTTACAAAGGGGTCACTTAAAAATTAGGGATTGATGGTGAAAACGGGCATAAGACACCTTGTAGACTACAGACTTAGCCGATAGCTAGGTCGGCTCCCAATTTGTATGAGGAATCGGCTGACACCAAATCGGTGCAATACAGTCAGCGTCAAATAATTCGTGACACCCAAAGTAGCTGTTCTGTATATGTTCACAACACGTCTGTTACAATTGGAATAATTAAGGTTGTGTACTGTCAACTTTTTGGCCACTTTGGGTGTCACAATGTAGTTCACATTGACGCTGACTGACCTACTTTCATACGTGTTCAACTTCATATTGAAGAACAGCCTGACCAAACTATCGCCTGACCAAAAGTCTGTAGTCTGCTTAGATTCTAATGGTGCGTCCACACTGGGCGAATGGGCTCGCGCGGCAAACTTGACATTCTGCTCACCCTGCCTGCACCATTACACTATTTTTATCCATAACGGAAAAGATCTTGACCTGCTTGATCCTAAATGGGGCCCACTGAAAACCAGGGTCGTGGCCTTCCCCACCGTGGGCCACGGCACATGTTGAGTGGAGTCCCATTGCGATGTGCATCGCTAATGCGACAGGGTAGCACTGCTCAGTTCACTTTTTATTTCCTTGTAATATTTATGTGCTATTTCTGTCTTTTTTTCTGTACGTTCTCTGTCATGTATAAGTGATGTTCATTGTAATAAATGTTTCTTTCTTTCTTTCTTTCTAAATGTACCATAATCAATGCAAATAAATTATTCTTGATTCTCGCATCTTATCTGATGGAAAGTGATTAAGTGATGATCAGGCCGAGCAAAGCATACTTCACCCGGATTTTTACATAGACAATTTACTGGACAAAGACAGAAAAACCAAGTTATTTGGGAAATTCGATTTTAATTTATATGGTTTTCTATTGAATTCTAATCAATAAGTCATTTGGTTAATTGACTTTGAAAAGCAGAACTTACAAGTGACTATTTTAAATTTTTATTTGAAAAAATCTTGCGATAAGAGTCGCATCTCAATTTGATTCCCACCTTAGTCAGTATTTTTTCAAGTTATTTTTACGTAAGCCATGGAGAAACATAATTTTGTCAACTCATAAAAAGCATCCAGCAACTTATGGTGACTTCGATCCCCTATTTAATTATTAAACTGGGAATCAGCAGCTGTAACCAGAAAATTAGTGATGTCTGTTATTTTTTGTGATGTCGATAAAAAAATGTTATAATAGAATGTTGATGGTGGTTATTTAGTTATTATAATAGAATGTTGAAAATGATTTTACAATGTAGCGTTAACTTCACTTAGGTGACGCATTTAGCTGTTTTTAGAAATGATTCACGGGTTATTTCGAAGTTTATGGTCTCATCGATTGTTTTTATAATTTGAATAAACAACGATTTTATTCTAAAAATATTTTTTGCGTTGTCAATTTTGTGTGCAAATTAGACGGTAATAAATATAGTTTTATTTGTATATTTCAGAGCAAAATGGGAGTCATGGAACAAACTTGGAAATATGACCAAAGACGAAGCGATGCAGGCGTACGTAGACGAATTACACAAGGTATGATAACCTGTGAAATATACAGGGTGTTACTTTGCATTCTTGCCATATTTACAGAGGTAACTATATTACTGATACTGAACACAAATCCGTTAAAAAATAATGCCCGATAATTTTGATTTTTAATTTTGAATATTTTATTTTATCGACAATCTGTTAAATACATCACTAACTATCGTAACGCATGCACATCACTTGTTAGCGATGGCGATGGAGACTTTTTTACTTTTTATTGTATTTTTAAATATCTATTGCAATCTATTGTCTTTAAAATGTCTTTTTGACACTTTTGTAAAAAACTGAGAAATCCATCAATCACAATTAATCACGTTATAAATAATACAAAAATGACTGAAGTGTATTCAAACAACGAATAATTTAATCAAAATGGTGCTTGGAGTGTCTGCAAGACGTCTTAAACGAAATGCTTGATGACGTACCTACCCTTAGCGTTACACCAAATGCTCTACTACCAGCAGGATGGTGCTCCCCCACAATAAGGACGTCAAGTGCGCGAATAATACGTTTGGTGAACAGTGGATTGGACGAGGGGATCCAGTAGCTTGGCCACCACGATCCTCGGACCTAACACCAATGGACTATTATTTTTGGAGTGACTTGAAACGACCTGGTATGCGCAGAAGAGATAAAAAGTGTAAACGTGTTACGTGAAAGGATTGCTTCAGCGAAACTGTGAGACAAAACGTTTATGTGTTGCGAAAACTAAAGCAAAATACCTACGCTTCGCCGTGCTAGATTGTGCCTGCCTTCATCAGAACGGAGGACACTTTGAACACTTGCTTCGCAGTACGTAAACTTTGTAAGTAGGAACTCATAAATAAATAATTAATTGTGAATAAGGTGATTTCATTTCATACTATAAATTTGTAAAAATAGGGAACAATGTTATAAATTAATTAAAAGCCTAATAATTATTACGTATTTTTGACGGTCCTAAGCCCGTAAAGTAGAAACTGAGAGTAGAAAGGAAAATCTAAAATCAACTGAAGAGTATTTTAAAATAATTATTATGACTGGATAAAAAGGCTGGTACCCAGAGCCATAAAACATCACAGATTAATAAGAACTAGGCCACGCCCACTAGGTTTATTCCACTTGCACCTGTAGAAAGTGCGAGACAAAATTGGTTTATTCCAATTTGTACTGCAAAACTAAATTTACTAAAAACTCAGTGTACTTTCTTTATGGGAGTCTCTTGTTTATCTTAAATAATAGGTATTGGTCCCTACTTTTATCTCTGTGAATATGGCAAGAATGCAAAGTAACACGGTGTATAGAAATCGTTCCTAGATTCTTTCATGTTTAAATAAGGCCCAGTTTTTACAAAAGCGGAGAGGAGCGGAGACGAGAGGAGACGTGTTTTAAATAACCAATGAAATTTCGTTATTTCCACATCGGACAGGGTCCATAATGATCTATTTAGCTTTAAGCCTTATCTACCCTATGTTACATTATGGTGATGCAAATAAATAACTAGCTCTCCCCTCAGCTTCAATTTAAATGAATTGAACGGAAAGAGGTGTTGGGTTGGGCAGCTTCTTTTCTATAGAATTTGTGCCGCTAATGCGCTCGCCGAAGATACAGATTATGTGGCAAACCGAAATCCACGCGTGAAAAAGGGCTAGACTTTCTCTTATCTTGCCATTTTTTGGTTGTGCCAGTGTTTATAAGAACAAACAAATGTTTTCAGATAGTGGAGACGATGTCATACAGCTCTGACGTGGCGAACTTCCTCTGCGTGGACGATGATGAGCAAGGCTTCCCCAACAGGGATCTGGCGCTGGTGGCGGGAGACGTGTTAACCAGGGTGCGCTCCGAGTTGAATTCGCCGGCTGGTGAGTGTTAGAAGCTAGTCATGATTAAGTAATCATAATCATGATTGTAATCATAATCATGATTTTATGTAATCATATTCGTATTCATATTATCATGATTTTATCCTACTAATATTATAAATGCGAAAGTTTGGATGTCTGGATGTTTGTTACTCTTTCACGCAAAAACTACTGAACGGATTTTGATGAAACTTTACAGTATTATTGTTTAGCCCAGAATAACATATAATCTATAATTTATGACGATCTGTGACAAACTAAATTTCACGCGGGTGAAGCCGCGGGCAAAAGCTAGTGTAATCATAATCGTAATCATAATCATGATTGCAATCAAGATCATTATCGGATGAGTAATGATTCCCTAACAGAGTAAGGCTAACTGTACGAGTATATGGCAGATATTTTAGCCCAGTTTAGACGTTTCTTTGGTTGAACGAATTTTGGAAGTAGATGGCGCTGTGTAAATTGTCCACGTAACCAAAATGGTTTCTATTTAAAATAAAAATCGATATTTATTTTCTATTAATAGAGCTTCACGCGAATATGTTAATTGCTCAATAAAACCATACATAATTATGTCCATATAATATTCCAGGTTCAAGAACGGACAGCGGCGCGTCGTCTCCGATCCGCAGCGCGTCGCCGTCACGGAACCGTCACGACTCCGACGACGAGTTCATTGACACGGTCGATGTTAGTATTGTACGTACAGGATCTATCGATATCGATGTGTGTGCCGTCCCATCACTAAGGATCGCTAGCCCATCACTGGGAGCATTTTTGAAGTAACCCACCTTTAACACTAGAGTACACGCGCGGACTACTATAGTAGACCAGGGTAACATTTTACGCTATAACTTTTTGAAAACTTGCGCCAGAGAGCTGGCATTCCAGGAAAGCCTCGTTTACTAAATTTGTCAGTAAGCCAGTAAAGCTTGGGTCGCTAGAGTCTGCGCACTTTTCTAAAATTGGCAGTCAAAACTGCGGGTCTACTCAAAAGCCCGAAATCACTCGACAAAAAAATTATGAAAGACTTGCAACAAATGGATTTACACCGTGTACCAGGCCGTAGAAAGTCATGAATACTATGACAGATAAAAAACTAATCATATTTTTTCAGTAAATTTTTTTTGTTAACATTGGTCTCAGAGTGCAAATTTGGTCCAAAAAATTTACAACTTTTAACTCTGTTTATAATGTTTGATCCCGAATAGTTATATAAAGAAACTTTGATAATAAAATAACTATAATAAACACTTTTATCATTTACATAATTATTCTATTCATAAATTGCTTACAAACTGATTTACAGTGATCTTAAATTGGCTTACCAGAGTAGGCCGCGCGTGTATTCGTGTAAAAAAAGGGGCGCGTGTACTGCAGTGTTAAATAGGGTTTTTATCGATACTGTCACCTCACTAGAGGCAGCCTTCGAAGCATTTTTAAGCAACGCATCATCAAAGAGGCTCTATCCATATCGATGTGTGCCGTCCCGTCACTCGAGGTCGATTGCGCATCACTGGAAGAAAACACAATGTAACACTATGTGTCGATCTCACATTAATTAAATTTGCTCTATCGATATTAAATGTGTGTACAGTCCCGTCACTAGATTCAGCTTGCGCATTACTGGGGGAGCATTTTTGAAACAACGCATGATAAAAAGGTTTTGTCGATGTCGATGTGTTTGCTGTCACATCACTTAGGTAGCAAGCGAATCATTGGAAGCATTTTTGAAGTAAACACATTATGTAACAGGCTTTAGTGACCGTCACATCACTATAGGTGGGTTTAGAAGCATTTCTGAAGCAATTCATCTTCAATCAAACACACCCTTAAAGGCAATTCTCGAATCACTGGAAGCATTTTTTGAAGTATCCCGTCATTAAACAGGCTCTATTAATGTTTGTGTCTTTAAATCACTATGTAAAACCACATAATAAACCAATGTTTTCCATGAACAATTTTAAATAAGAATGCAATTTACGAGTTCATTTTAAGTGTTTGTTATTTAATAAAAATAAAAAAATACTTCTAATATTGTTTGGCTGGCATACATTTAGTATGGAGGCTGAAAACATTTAATTTTCGGATAGATCCAGTTCATTCTGTAACCTATTATTGGTACCGTTGGATAGAGCTCGTGAAGCACTTTCAGGATCAGATACCAGTTTTTCGATATCTTGTATAGTTTAGAAATAATCGAATGAGATCACTTATCGTTTCCACCCTGTATAGTGTACAGCTCATTTTACCTTTATGCTGGTCTAATATAACGTTATTACGTCACAGAGCGAGCCGGAGCCGGCGCCGGCGCCCGCGCCGCAGCCCGCGAGACTCAGCAACGGTCACGCGCACCAGATCACGTCGCAGCTCACACGTGAGTACCGTTTTACAAAAATATACAGGGTGTTAGGTAAATGACTATATGAGCCGACACTAGCCCATGTTAACATGGTCATATAAATGGTATGGTGAAGTCAGAAAATTGATTTCTTCATTTTAATTATTTTAATTTTCATACAAATCGGAATTTATAAAATTTATTTTGTATGAAAATTTAATAAATTAGAATGATGATATCAAATTTCTGACGTCACCATAACATTTATATGACCATGTTAACATGGGCTAGTGTCGGTTCATATACCCATTTACCTAACACCCTGTATAATATAAAAACCTTTGTTTTGTCTCCTGTCATCAGCTTTGCATTAGAGGGAAGTCGAACCTTAACTTCGAACTCCTATGTTCTGATTAATTTCTTTGCGGGTCCAATGACAGTTAACTTTCCCCCGGGACAAACTTGGCCTTCATTGGTTGGGTTTTTATTGGCGGTCAAGCTGTAGATCCTGGCTACACAGGAGTTGCAGCGGTGGGAACGAGAGGTGGGAATAGTCCCCTTAATGAAATGTTAAAGGACCGTAAACTAATTCGGTTTCCAGGCCCAAAATGTCAGGCAGACTCTGAGGCTGCGTAAATATATTTTTGTGTATTTAGTGGCATGCAAGCCACGAGTTACTATCTGGTTTTCATGTATAGTCTGGTCTGTGAGCACGTAGAATTTTGTCCAATGACCCCAAGCTACCCATCCTTATCGCTCGCGCGTAATTATGTTGCTGTCGCGCTCGCACACTCACTGCGGCCGCCCGTCGCACAGTCGCGACAGCAATATAATTACGTCGTTGCATATTACCAACTGGTCTAGGATAGCCGGTTGAAGTATCAAGGATTTATCACGGGTCTGACGCAGAATGTGCATCGCAAAATGCGCACTTTTCAATACAAATAAAGGCTGAAGAGTTTGGTTCTATAAAATTATTGAAAAGTGCACATTTTGCGAAGCACTGTGGTGGGCAGACCGCAAGGTTGGGTCAAAGACAATGCAGCCCGCATCATGTTTTAAAAACTGCAGCCGGTGTGAAAAATCGTATGTTCTTTGATATTTCTGCTATGGTGACATTAATGATGTTTTGTTTCAGACCTAAAAGTTTTGGAGCATCTGCCAGGAACACTAGCGCGATTGGAAGCCGACGTAGCAGCTCTACGCAAGGCAGTCGAAGGCGACCGCCGGGCGCTCCAGGTAAGAAGACTCCAAATACAATAAAATCAAAGTAAAGTTAAAAAGTATTGGACATGATTTGTTCGTTTGTTCGGTTTAGCCAAAGGACGTCCACTGCTGGATAAAGGCCTCCCCCAAGGACTTCCATAACGACCGGTCCTGTTCTACCCGCATCCAGGTAGTTCCCTCGTCGTTGAAGTCCAAATCAAATCAAATTCATTTATTGCATAATGTAGGTACATATAGGTCACATAAAAAAATATATTGTTCAGTTACATCATACCATATCGGCATGCAACAGAATCAATTTTTCGTGATTCAAGAAATTATACAAAAGAATTAAATTAAATGTCACAATAATAATTAACAATGTCAAATTTAGTAGATAGAATTTAATATTACATATTAGTATGTCAATTTGTCACATAGATGGATGGTTTTTACGGCGAGATTTGCAAAATTCAACCCCTAAGGGGGTACAACGGGGTCCACTAAACTACTACTTACTAGTATAATAATAAATTCTTCTTTTTACTGTAGGTAAGGCTTGCAGACACGGTAATACACGGACTAGCCAATTCTCATAATACAGTGGCCTAGATTTTAAACGTTACAAATAAGTTCTTATAATCTAAATTGAAACAAAAATGAATGATGGAAATTGTAAAGAGCTTTTGAACTACATATTTTATGTACTATATATATTTATTTATTTATTTATATAAGGCACAGCTACAGAGAATTTCGTTAGCTGCAACCGGAGGTTCCAAGAAAAAGCAAACTTTTTTTAATTAAACTTAATTTAAAAGAAAGAAATTACAATTAAACTAAAATTAGCCTAGCCTAGTGATACCGTCTCGAAGTATGAAACAAATATGATTATAAAATAATTAGTAAAATTAATGAAACGTCGCCGCTGTCGTCATGAGAGGCGCATTTTGCTGATGCTGCTCCTCGCGGTCCATAGTGCAGTTGTAATGTTGATTTGGGTAAACTGGGTCAGCGTCGATGCAGCGATCTTCATAGATTCGGCGTACGTAACAAGAGAACAAACAATAACAATACAATTAACACAACAACAATAATATCAGATAAATACAAAAGTAAAAGTTGACTTCAAACTGAAGTTATAAACTTAAAGAAAAGTCAGTCAATTTCATAGGTAAACCCCTTTTACTGTATGGTATTGATATTGATAGTTCTGTATTGTAACTTCGCAGCAGTCGTCTCAATGGCGTTGGCCGTGGCAGGAACTCAGCACTCCTACACTGGCGTTGGTTCTGTTATGGCCTTTCCTGGCTTATGGGGTCGCACGTCGCTTCGCGCCGCAGCGAAACACGTGAGTACGATAAGTAACCGAAGTAGTATGGAATTGGGCATTCTAGATCATCCGTCGCTCGTCGCAGCTAGCGCTGCTCGCTCCAGATGATCTAGAACGGCCCAATTCCATAAGGAAATATTTTTGAGCTTTTAATTTAATCGAACGACAGAATTATCGTCATTTAGTTGTAATACATCAACCACAGCGGTCAAGTTCAAATCTGATATGAAATTTCTTAAACAAAAAGAATCTCTGAAATTAGAATGTGTCTGCCCAACATCACCGAACATGGTTAAGCGTCATGGAAACTTGTTGCCAAATACTATACGTAGTATTGTTTGCGGTCCCTCGAACTGCGGGAAGACCAACTTAGTTATCAGCCTGCTGCTACACCAGAAGGGACCGCGTTTTCGCAACTTGTATGTGTATTCAAAGTCATTATATCAACCTAAATACGTTTTTTTAGAAAAGGTATTAGAAAACGTTGCTGGCACTACCTATAACAAGTATAACCATAATAGTGAAGTTCTAAGTCCACAAGAGGCTTTGCCTAACTCGATTATTATATTTGACGATGTTGCTTGTGAAAATCAAAACAATATACGTGACTATTTTGCGATGGGTCGACATAAGAATATTGATTGTTTTTATATCAATCAAACTTACACTAAAATACCCAAACAACTTGTAAGAGATAATGCGAACCTTATAATATTGTTTAAGCAAGACGACATTAATCTAAAACACGTTTACGAAGAACATGTAGGGTCTGACATGACGTGGTCTCAGTTCCGTGAAATGTGTTCTACTGTTTGGAGTAAGCCGTATAATTATGTTATTATTAATAAGGACTGTGAACGTAACAACGGTTGTTATAGAATGAAGTTTGATACATTCATAATAATGGACTAAGTTTTTATAAAAGTAGCTGTTGAGTTACTTACGAATTAATCACACCAGGGAAGCCAAACTGAGTGGAATCCTTTACAATGGAACGAAACCTCAAGGAGCAAATTATTAAATCTGCAGCGGCTGTGAAAAGAAAAGTAGAAATGATAAAAGATTTCAGAAATGAAAATGATATGGCATTAGAAACTATATTTAAACCTATCGTTAACCCACTGAAGTTGTTAACCAGTGAATCAGACAAAAAACGTCAAATAAATGATGAATCAAGGCAAACTGAAACAGTAAAAAGAGCTAAATACAGTGAAAGCGAGTCATCAAATACGTCTATTGGAGATTACGAAGAACCTATTGATAGTGAAGCAGTCTCAGATGATGATGATCGCAAAACACCTAACGAAACCCTCGTTTCGTTACCATCTGATGTTCAAGATGTTCACGAAAACTCATTCAAATCTCTGCAGTCTTCTCCAAGTGTTGCCAACGATTCATTATCATGGTCCGTATCGTCTGAAGCAATAAAAGATGTACCTTACGGTGTAAGACATATTAATAAAAAACTTTTGCTAGGCAATACCCGTGTTTATGACGACGATAGGATTCTGAAAATTGGAAACCGGACCTTGAAAAAAACTCCAGGCTTAAAACAATTATTGTATAACAAGACACCAGATTTAGATGTTATTACGCAGGAAGACTTACAACATTATAAATTATTACTTATCGATACCAATGCACATAAACGTAATTTCGACCCAACAAAACCAATCAATAGTAACAAGGGATTAAAATATATGCGAGTGATTAAACCACTATTTAAGTTCTCAAGAAATCATACAAGTAGTGTAGAAAGTCTTCATCAGGGAGAAGGTATTGATATTCTAAAAAAAGTGAAGACGGATACTGATTTAGTTTACTGGAACGATCCAAATGAGTTAGTAGAACGATTGAAACTGCTACTTGGATCATGGGCTGCTGGTAACACTGGAGTACATAATGAAATTTATGCAATTATCGAAGAGTTGCACGAAGCTGGTATCATAAAAGACATCAAATATAATAAGCTTCCCTTAGGAAAATTGAGCAGTACCATTACATTGCAGAAGCCGACAAGACGGCAATGAATATTGATAAATTCGGGCATCACGTTCATAAGCGTTTACGACTAACTGAATTTACTGACATTCTTACCGATACATTAGTAAGAACAAATTCTGGTGATTTTGATTTAAAATCATCAAGATTACTGGGTGTACAATCTCCTGAAAAAAGCGATGAAGCTGTGAATAAAGATTATGTTGATAAGTGTGTTCAAGAACTGAAAAATGAAATGAAAACAATACAAAATAATGTCAAAAAGTACTTAAACAATTTGGAAAAACTGACTACTAACCATTTAAGTACATTGTATTACACAAAACAAGAAATTGATGTCATGGTTGGAGCTAAACCTGATAAGAATGAGTAAACAAGATATAGTAAACGAGATTCACAAAGCAGCACGAAGAAATTTCTCTCGTAGACACACGATTATAAAAGGAATAGACGACTTATGGCAAGCTGATCTTATTGATTTACAGAAATATTCGTCATTTAATAAAGGATATAAATATGTTTTAGTAGTTATTGACGCTTTTTCAAAATATGTATGGGTTAGACCTTTGAAATCCAAATCAAAAAATTGTGTTACGAGTGCAATGCAAAATATATTATCTAAATCGACAAGAAAGCCTACAAACTTGCAAACAGACCTGGGGACAGAGTTTTATAATACTTCTTTTAAGCAGTTAATGAAAAAACATGGCGTAAATCATTATTCCACATACTCTGTTAAAAAAGCTTCTATTGTAGAACGAGTAATAAGAACTTTAAAATCACACCTTTACAAGATGTTTAGTTTGTGCGGACGATATGAATGGTTCCATAATAATTTAAATTCAGCTGTGCATTACTATAACAATACTTTACATCGAATCACGAAATTCAAGCCGGTTGATGTTAACAATAATAATGAGACATTAGTCAGGTGTAACATTGTTAAATCCCAAAAGCGGAATGTACGTCAAAGGTCATCGTTTCAAGTCGGTGATTATGTTCGTATAAGTAAATTCAAAGGAGATTTTTATAAAGGTTATACCCCTAATTGGTCTACCGAAATATTTCGCATTATTAAAGTAAATAAAACCAATCCTCAAACTTATCAAATAGAAGACAAACACAATCTAAATATTCTGGGTTCTTTTTACGGATTTGAATTACAGAAAACCAAGTTTCCAGATATTTATCTCATTGAAAAGGTAATAAAAAAGAAAGGAAATAAGCTATTGGTAAAATGGTTAGGTTTAAGTGATGAGGAGAACAGCTGGGTGGACAAAAGTGAATTAGTAGTCTAGGTATATAAAACCTGATGATAATTATTATCTCATATCACTCTGTGCTTATCGATGAAGGAAGGCAGTGGTATTATTAATACTTTGATAGATAATTTACCGTTCGAGTTACATTTACCTGGATATCAATTTTGTGGTCCTGGAACAAAACTTCAGAAACGGTTACTTAGAGGCGAAAGAGGAGTAAACAAATTGGATGAAGCTTGCATGTATCACGATATTGCTTACAACAATAAAGATTCTAGTGCTCGACACAACGCTGACGTAGAACTTTTAAACATGGCTAAGAAGAGAATGAAATCGAAGGATGCCAGAACCGGAGAAAAGATAGCATCGTGGATAGTAAAAAATGCAATGAAGGCTAAAATTAGGGCGGGCTCTGGTGTAAAATCATTTATGTCGGGTATTAAAAAAATACGAACACAAATTAAAAAACTAAAATCGAAGGACAAACATTCTACTATACAATATGCATATGCTGCTGCAAAAAAACTATTTTCAAATAAAAAAGGAATAAAATTACCACGGTGTATTCCCATTCCAAAATATGGCGGACTCTTACCTCTCATTCCCATATTTGCGGGATTATCAGCCTTGGGTTCTCTAGCGGGAGGTGCAGCAGGTATTGCGAAAGCTGTTAATGATTCTAAAGCTGCACAGAAGAGTCTTCAGGAGTCTGAACGCCATAATAGAATGATGGAAGCGGTAGCTCTTGGAAAAGGATTGTATATAAAACCGCATAAAAAAGGAGCTGGTTTATACTTAAATCCTTCAAAAAACTAATCAAACGGCTACCCAGACGTGCTCTCACAAATTTTGATATATTAGAACACGCTAGTGATATACCATTCTTTCGCGGTGTATTTATGAGAGATAAATTACCTTTGAAGGCCAAAAAGATTGAGTGTGGTATACTAAATTTGGATAGCAGCAAAAATCCTGGAACGCATTGGGTAGCCTTTGTAAAGCAAAACGATTACGCAGAATATTATGATAGTTTTGGAAATTTAAAACCGCCGTTGGAATTAGTTAAGTATTTACATAACTTACCAATAAACTATAATTATGTACAACATCAAAGGTTTGGAACCACAAACTGTGGTCACTTATGTCTAAAATTTTTAAGAAACTATTGGATAAAGCATTTATATAACAAATGTAATAAATAAAATTGTCAGTATAAAAATGTCTTTCACTGTGTCCATAACCGGGGTAGGAGCCTGTTTAATTACAAACTATTCACCAACGTTGGAATTACGAGGAGACTACGAATGCGGTCTTATATATTTTTCAACTTTCAATTCTATTCCTAACATAGATGAAAGAAACAATAAATTTTATTATGGTGATAGCGAAGTCATTAAAATTCCTGAAGGGTCTTACGAGCTTCAGGATATATGTGATTATTTAAAAAGTAACATAAAGAACACCGTATTAAAACTAACCTGCAACAACAATACCTTGAAGACAAATATATGTTGTTCCAAAGATGTTCACTTCAATAAGAAAGAATCAATTGGTAAAATATTAGGATTTGGTATGGGGACGATAAATGCTAATATAAGTACTGAGTCTGAGTATCCCGTCAGCATTGTATCAACAACCATCGTGCGGATCGAATGCGATGTAGTTAGTGGTTCTTTTGTAAATGGGAAAGCAAGTCATATTATTTACGAGTTTGTACCTAATGTACCACCTGGTTATCGAATAATTGAAATACCTAAAAACTTAATTTATTTTCCTGTTAACAAAGATTCCATAAGTGCTATTAACATAAGATTGTTGGACGCTGAAAATAAAGAAATAAATTTACGTGGAGAAGAAGTTCAACTGTACTTACACTTCAGAAAAAAATGTTGAATTTCAATAAAAACCCAATCACCTCGAGTACTCAAGTCAGTTCTAAAAGAACACCTCATAAAGACACATCCCTTCAAGTAAAAAAGAAGCTAACCAAGAATAATAAAGCATTTCTTAAGCTAGTTGGTTTAATAAAATGAATATTTTAAATATATCTCAACAAACACCATACGATAATAGTATTGAAAGTTTTGAATACCATTCATACAAACCATACGTAACCAGTTTCAACAAGAACGATGAAATACGGATACCTATCAATCAACAGGACCTGTACGTGCTGCCTTCACTCAGTAGTTTATACATCGAGGGTAAAGTGAACGTCTTTAATAGCACGACTAAAGAAAAAGTATCAAATGTACATTTTGTCAATAATCCAGCGTTGTTTCTATTTCAAGACATACGATACGAACTAAATGGGGTAGAAATAGATAAAGTTAAGAATGCAGGTATTACGACGACAATAAAATCTTATCTATCCTTAAATGATAATGAGTCTAAGTGTGCAAAAGTTTGGGGTTGGTCGCCCACGGGCACAAACAATGCAGCTGGTGGATCATTTTCCGCATCTATTCCGCTAAACAAGATATTAGGATTTGCAGAAGATTATGATAAAATTATCATTAACTGTAAACACGAGTTAGTATTGCTGAGAAGCAATACTAATCTCAATGCAATCAAACTTAATACAGGTGAAATAGTAGATGACATTATAATTAATAAAATAGTTTGGCGAGTTCCACACATTAAAGTATCAGATAGAGAAAGAATTAATCTATTAAAACATTTAGAAAAAGATCGACCTATTCCATTAGCATATCGTAATTGGGACCTATATGAATATCCACTACTACCTAAAACTCGTAAACATACGTGGTCTATTAAAACTTCATCGCAAATAGAGAAACCACGATTTGTTGTAATCGCGTTACAAACTAACCGCAAACATAACGCTCACTCGTCAATGGCTGAGTTTGACCACTGTCATGTACGTGATGTAAGAGTCTTTCTAAATTCGTCATATTACCCATACGAAGGACTAAATGTTAGTTTTTCCGAAGACAAGATTACTTTATTATATGAGCAGTACACAAGATTTCAACAGTCGTATCACGGACGTCGACCAGAGCCGTTGATGAGCTTGAAGGAATTCAGAGACGTGGCTCCCTTATTTGTTATCGACTGTTCGAGGCAACACGAAACTTTGAAAGGATCGATCGATGTAAGAGTTGAAATCGAAACAGATCAAGAAATACCCGATCAGACCGCTGCTTACTGTTTGATTTTAAACGATTGTATATTTGAGTACAAACCTTTGAGCAATATAGTAAAGAAATTATCATGAATATCAACACAGCAATTGTGGATATTCAAGGGTTCAAAAATAGTGTTAATGAATTTATAGTTAAAGAACTTGCTATGGCTACCCAAGAGCATACTTACATATTTTTGGTAAAACCACCATATCCGTTCAATTCATTAACCGCTGAAGAGAAAAAGCAGGTTCGCTGGATCGAAAGAAACAGAGGCTACCGCTGGAGTGAAGGATATGTAGACTATAGAGAATTTCAAAGAATTATTAAACCTTACTTAAAAGACAAAAAGATTTTTGTAAAAGGAGACGAAAAGATCAATTGGGTGCAGGATCTATGTGGAAAAGAAAATAATATTGTAGATATAAGTAATTTAAGTGCTCCTAACTTAAATACTCTTCATAAAATGTATTGTTCAGATAATACTGCATTATATAATTGTATTTATCATAAGAAAATTTGTGCATTAAAAAATGTAGTATGCATAAAGAAATGGTGTGTTGAAAATAAAGTTAATTTATGATTTTTAAATAAACTATACTTATTAAAAGGCATTACCGTCTTTAATTTATCGATCCTTCAAGTAAAAAATAATTAAGTCTAAATAGTAAAAGTAATTGTTTCCTATTTGAGGTGGTGAAAAAATAAACACGTTTAGTTTCTAGACTTTATTGCTACTTTCTTATAAAACTATTATTTAACCTAAGTACATATTTATACTTAAAACTAAAGATTATCACTACACAACTTTTTTGAAATTTTTCTTATAACACTATCAGTCATATCCATTATTTCGTCATTGTGTTCTGTCACCACATACTGCGCACTCAGCACCACATTGTCCTCACTGTCACTGTGCTCCGGGTCCCGCGCCGTCGAACAGGAAGGCTCGCTGGTTAGGTCACTCACCCGTATTTGTATGAGCCGAATGCCTCTCGAGCGTTCCCTGTTGATAACGTAGGACTTTGCAGAACTACGTCGCTTTTTCTTGGCCTCAGCCTTCCGCCGAACCTTCTTTTCCCGCAAGGCTTGGGGCTCGGTCGTCTCAGGCCTGTCCATTAGTTCCTGACAGGCTTGAGTGAGCCCTTCCCAGGGATCACAGGTGTACTGGGACAGCATGATGTTGGTGTCATCAGAGTTTTCCATGATCTGAAAAGTAAAACAATTGTTAGTGTTCGTATTATAATACAATAATACCTATACCAATAAACCTTAGAAATTGTATACTTACCGAAAATGTATTCTCTCGCTTGTCTGGAGGTGTGGAATAATATGGAGTGAATGAGCTCTCGTGGTGTTGAAATATTTATTAAAAATTATGTTTAGTACAGATACTTTATTACGAAATCGCTGAATTTGCAAAACTGAACGGATGTATTGTATCAGCGTATTGCAAATTACAATATTGCGTGATTACGCTTATTTGACGATTTTTATGAGTTTAAATAAAACCATAAATTGTGTAAATTATTAAATGTTTATTTCTATTAACTTATAAATAATTACAATATTTATGAAATAAATTAAAATTAACCTTACACCTATAGTTAGTTAGTTTAGCCTAAATGATTATTATAATATATTTCAGCATAATGTAAAGCATTAAATTAAGGAACTATGACCCCATGCCTTTGTGGAAACTTTGTCGGGCATTATGAAACGTTTGTCATCAGCATTTGATAAAGCAATTTTATTTACTGTCTGGGTGAAAATATTATGCTTAATACATTTAAACAGAATATTTTTTCTGCGCACTATTTTATCATTGAGTAATACATCATTGTAATCGGATGCGTTCAAATGTTTGATAACATTCTTTCTAATGCCTTTTGCCTTTTTGATTACATCAGTTTCAGTTTTAATGCAGTACAGTTTTGATCTTAGCCCTACAAATTCAGTCATAATACGTCCGCCAAGTTCATCTTTGAACAAACCCGGTACTTTTTTGTTCATAATCGGAAGATCGTGCTGGTTTTGCGAAGCGTAATTACTGGTGTCGAAATATCGCAAGAAATTTTGTTTTATGTCTCTGTATACATCTTTAGTCTGTATTTCATAGATAAAACTATCAGTGTCCGTGTAACATAATTGCACTTTATGACCGTAGTGAGGCTTTATGACAGAGTAATGAAACTGATACATATGGCTTTTTGAAAGCTCTAAAACAGCAAAACCTACGTAAATCGGCTTGTCGAGTATAATTCTTTCCGGTTTCATTTGAACGGCTACTAAGTTTTCAGTAAAAATGGTAGCGCTGTGAAAATTTGGTCGTGAAATTAACTTTGCCGCAGAGATAGATCGATTCGTTCGATTGGTATCGTCCTGCCATTGATTCACTAATTTTACGTTTACTCTACGCTCAGTATCTTCTAAGGTTTTTCCAAAGACAGAATTATTCATGAGCTTAAATAAGTCTTGTTGAAATGGTGTTTCTGCTTTCTTTCTCAATTCGGTGTTAAGATTAATATATTCCGCTAAGAATTTACTTTGCTTGAATGTAACTACCCGATGTATTTTTTTCAAAATCAAACCATGATTTAAACACGTTTTTAAATGTACGTAATGAATTACATAATTGTATTTTGAGTATAAATTCGGCACTAATTTAGAAGTTGTACCTCCTGGAGGTATAAATTTCTCCGCGCAAAATGGATAGTCGTTATGAGTACAGTGCAACTCTTCGGGGTACAACAAATCAACTTCTAGTATAAATCCATATTCTGCATCGTCTGAAACGTTTGTAATATGTAATCTATCAATTTCGTGTTGTTCAAGAAATTTAAAATTAGCTACTGGCAAGGACTGACACATGCTGTAACCGTATAGATTATTACAGTCGATGTATAAGAGAAAAGAATCTGGTTTAGTTTCATCGTAATTATCCATGTAAATGTTGTTCGCGCTAGCTAGCCTGGTAGAACAAAGACAAATCCCACCCCGCACGCCTTTCTGTACGAGGCGTATAATTTCTAAGTCAGACAGTAGCTCCAACTCTACGCCCGTTTTCAATAACATCGCGTCAAATGATAAACTTGGTGCTGTTAAGTAAAAAGCTGGATCTAGATGATAATTTCTTTTACATACCGCTCTAAAATTTTCAAAGATATCTGTCAACAAATAAACATCGGTTTTAAGATAAAGATCAGTATATTCTCCCAAATTAGAAATATTAAAAGTATTCCAGACCAATTTCGCGTGCATGTAATCTTCATCGCTAATGCCCTCATCAGTCAAAGTATTATAAAAACTTTCCTTAGAGGGCAGATGTTTCTTAGAATACGATTTCCAAGATTTCATATAATCGTAAGGATAAACACCCTTACGGGTTAATAATTCAAATTCTCTATCTTCGGTAAAACAACGTTTTAAGTGAACAAAATCGGATTTGTGTAGACCGTTTCCCAATTTTTCTAAGCTTGTCCCTAAAAACTTAAAAGAGTCTACAAATCTTATTTGGGCAAATTTACTATCAGACATCTTTAAAAATTTTGTAAAAGAAATGTAATTCTCTTTGTTCTTCGGTATTACTTTTATGGGACCCGAACTTTCAGCCAATTCTTTAATGAATAGATGACAGTCATAGCCCGCTAGGTTATGAAAAAAGACGGGAATTAATTTAGGCAGGCTGTACTGTAAATTACAGTGTTGGTGAGCGGCACCCCGGTAGCGGCCTGTCAAGTGACAGTGGTCCCTTACTTTATCAAACAGTATTAAACCATTACAAATGTGACACACATCAGCTTCAGCATGTATTTTAGCATCGTTTTCATCGAACACCATTGGCACATCGACACTCAAAATGTCATAAATCTTTTCTATATCTTTGTAAAGACTTTTAAGAAATTTATGAACACAGTCAAGTCCGCGATACGAAACAAAACTATTAAGATTTTCGTCAAACGAGCACACTACGTTATAAGCAAACGCCGCTGGAATGTGTTGTTTTTGATTTAAAGTAAAACTACAAGAGGGACTCGGTTCACAAGTTGCTATCGGTTTAAGAAGAGTTTCAAAATCAGCATACACAACGAAAGGAATATCTTGTTTCCGATTAAAATTTTTAAAATTAAGATAACTACCTTGTTCCGGTAGCACAGTGGTTACGCCGCTACAAACGTGACCATCAAGTTTTTCTTCAGATGCAAAGAAAAGTAAACAATCGTCACAGAAGTATATCTTATTATGGTGTTTTGTTATTTGAGCTCGTACAAGACGTGACAAATTCTTTATCAAAACATAGTGTGATTTGTTTCCATTTTCAAGAAGTAATAAATTAATCCTAGTTTTCCTTTTAAATTCTGATCTATAAATTGGCCCCACAATGCGCTTATTCTTTACGGAATATACATTGATGCTTAAAAATCTATTATTATTTTCAAATGTTTTAATATCTGTAAAAGTGACAGGAAAGTTTAACCCATGCACGTTTAACACGTCTTCAAAAGGAGGGTACGAACCTGTACGATCAGTATTGCGTTTAGCTGGATAAAGCGCTGCAATGATGCTCCACAAAAAGCAAAAGTTATCAGCGTTTTTAACGTTGATACAAGCTTTTTTCCTTTTTAAATGAAGTGGTAAATCCACATAGGTTGAACCTGCTCCACTTAACGGATCAAACTTGTTAATATTGATTTCAACATATATGTTATTTAAAAATCCCCAGCCACTGTCACGATCCTGAAACTCTTCGACTTTTTTACACAATGTACGGACGACGGAGTTAAATACTTGGTCGTAATTAAAGTTGCGATGAATAATCATATTCTTAGTCGCGAATGATTTTATATCTTGCGTATCGCTTTTTAACAAAATAAAATTACCAAAATACTCTAAATTAATTTTTAAACTAATGTATTGCTTTAAAGATTTTTCTATAAGAACGAGCAACTTAGAACGTATACTATTTAAGAATATCTCAGGTAAAGTCGACTCGTTTCCCGCGTTCGCTAGTATCCTATACGAAGCGATACGGCCTCTGAAGGCAGAGGAGATCTTAACTACGCCGTCCTCTACCGGAGCTGCGCATTTGTTCTTATGCGCGTTACTCCGCAAATGCCCTACCCAATGCGTATTGTCTACACGTGCTGAACAAGCCGTACAAAAAGGCATGGTTTTTATATACTTTACTTTATGCTGAAATAAATTTCTTTAAGGTTAGTTCCTTATTAAAATAACTAATACTAAAAACTAGGAAAATTACTTTGAAATCCTAATACTTCTAAAAAGTCAGTATGTATAGATCTACCACATACCAAGTGTAACGACTTCACGCGCACTTTGCCGTGTTCTTTAACAGACTTACCTGTTACCTCTCTAAACAACAAACCTTAGTTAGGTACCTACCTTTGTACCAAAAATCAAACGTACCTACCTATACCTTGTATTGTACCCTGAATACCAGTTACCTGTTGTGTTGTTATTGTATTTTCTATGTGTAACTTGGTATGTGGTCGACTATACTTACAAAACTAGAAGGAATTAG